>NC_141033.1:52752500-52935000 GCF_052040795.2 Danio rerio | reverse complement strand
CAGAAATGATCAGATGTGCTCCAACATTAGGCACATTCAAATCAAGACTGAAAACACATCTGTTTAGCTGTGCCTTTACTGAATGAGCACTGTGCTGCGTCCGACAGATTGCACTATCATGTTTTTCTCTTCTTCTTCATTCTTTTATATCACATTTTACCTGTTTTTATGTTTTGTTTTTACGCATTTTTATTATTTGTTTTTATTTTTTATTTTACTTGTTTCTTTTATTCTTGTTTATGTAAAGCAATTTGAATTACTGTAACTGAGTAGTTTTTTTTCTCAGGAATTGTACTTCACTAAGTAATTTTAATAATGTGCACTTTACTTTTCTTGAGTACATTTTAGTGCTGTATCAGTACTTTTACTCCATTACTTTCCTGCAGTTACTACTTTATTTTTTCTCGTCTATGGGGATTAGAGAAATCAGTCATGTGATTCCTGTCCAATCAAATCACACATAGAAAATTAATCACATAATGAACTACCTCAAGACATGTGCGATTTAGAATTGAAGCAAACTGTTTGGAAGCATTAAAAATGTTCAAGAAGATGTCCATAAATCTTTACACACATTGACCCAGAGACTGTTTAGATGCACGTCACTGATGAGTTGACGGATGTTATACCTGTATACAGAAGAGTATGGCGAGCAGAAGCTCATTTGCATTTAAAAACGATGTACACAAGAACTGTATTTTTGATTCCGGCCAATAAGCTCTATTTGCTAAAAATAAAATAAAATAAATGATCCATGAGGTATTTTGAACTGAAACTGTTACAATAACCAACGATCGCTCTCCGGAGATCGCTGGTTTTCACTATAATCATGAACGACACTTCCGCATTTCCTAGGACTACATATTCACACATGCACTTCTTCCAGACACACACGCCTGCTCATTCATCTCGCTTGATTACACTCACCAGCTGAACCTTGTCAAAGACCGATAACACCATACTAAACCACTCTGTTACCCTTCCAGCTTGCCGAGTCTTGTTAGCTGTACCAGTAACATTACAACGCGTTTCTCCTTGTCTTGTTTATCCGTGCTTAGACTCTAGCCTTGTGTTTCCTGTTATCCTGTTTAGCAGCCTGCCTTACGACCTTTTGCCTTCACCTTGATTACGACTCTGGATTTGCCCGCACATACCTGTTCATACCTGATTTGACCATTGCTTGCCTGACTGCGAATAAACCTGCATATTGGATCTTACCTTCAGTTGTTGGTGTTACTCTCCGACGTTACAGAAACGTCACAGAACTTTAATGATAGTAAAAAACAGACATCTTAAAGCATCATTATCGTAAACGTAACCTTCTTGTACTCCATAAATCACTTTGCTGAGTCGCAGTTTTAGTGTTGTTGGTGATATTTGGTATTTCTGATGCAGGCACACATAAAGTGGAGTGTATGAATCCCCAGCAGGGCAGACGGACACAGCTGATGGAGGAAATCCAGTATCCCTTCGGACTCACTACTGATGGAAAAAACTTCTACTACACGGATTGGACGAGGTAGACTTTAAACTTTCACATCCTCCACTTCTTACAAACCGGTTTCTTTCTTCTGTTAAACAAAAAAGATGTTTTGAAGAATGTTTTAAACTTCCATAGTATTTTTTTTCCTACTATAAATGTCAATGGCTGCTAGTTTCCAGCATTTTATTTTATAAATATCTCATATCTATCATTAAACTTTATTTATATTGAACTTTTATACAATTGAAAGGCTTCCCAAAGTGCTTTACAACAGTAAAATAAAATTATATAATTAAAACACTGAAGTAAGAACTTAAAGGAGACTTACTATGCAGAAAGTCAATTTTATAAAGGGCTTGAACACAGTATTAGGGCAGCAGTGTGTGAATATAACCAGCTTCTAATGGTATAAATGTATTTATTTCTTTTTTTTTTTATGATCAGACTTCATAAAATCAGTCTGCAGAAACACTTTGATTGACATTCTCTATTTGTACGTGTCATCAGAGAGAGAAAGCCCCGCCCACTAGTGACCATCTCTTCCTCATTAGTAAAGACAGCCCTGAGTGAGAAGCAGCCATCCGCCATTAGATTTTTCACACTGAACCTGCTGAAGATAATAGCCCTTTTCACACAGTGATACCGGTAAATATCTGGAAAATTTCCGGAACGACTTTACCCAACCCGGGCTCATTGTGGAAACATAGCCCCGCGGACGTTTCTGCGGACCGCGAGATACGTCCCAGGAGGTACGTATTCGAGCGGTTTTTGTTTTCGCGGACCAGCGAGAGGCCGCTGTGCGCGCTTTTTTCCGTCTCGGGCGCCTCTCGGGAGCGCGCGCCGTTCGCGCCCGCGCTGTTCTCGCGCGAAAAGCCGCCGGCCCGGCCGCCCTCCTCTTTCTCTTCCTCCTCCTTCCCTAAACCCAAGCGACGGTTTGCAAAAGCCGTCCAGAAAAAAAAAAAGCAAAAGCCCTCGTCTTCGTTTTCGGATCCCGCTGCGTTCTCGCCCTTTTTTTTCCGGATTCTGTTTTTCATCTTACCTGATTTCTGAAACCGCTGTTCCCCAGACTCGATTCCGGTCGTCGTCCCCGCGGCCGGCTCCTCCTCCGGTGCCTCCGCCGACGCAACGCTGTGAGCTAAGCGAACAAACTGGTTGCATCGGGAAAGCCCTCCACTCGGAGGCGAGCCGTCGGCCGGCGAGCACGAAGAGGAGGAGCGGAGCGTTGCCACACCGCCCCACAGCGTTCGCTCGAAAAATACGTAAATCGCGGTCTCCAGAAACGTCCGCGGGGCTACGTTTCCAGAATGAGCTTGGGTTGACTTTACCGGTAGATTCAAAAAAGCTCTGTTCACTCAGGCCAGGACGTTACGAAGTTTTTCCAGATAGGGCCATTCACATATCCATTCCAAAATACGGATAAATTCTGACATCATCACCCAAAAATGAGCTCTAAACGGCTGTGCTTTTTTGTAAACAGTTTTTTATGTAAAGCTTTAGCATTCATGCAGCTGCTTTTGTCACAGAGACATCCAAAGGCAAAATCGAACTGCAGCTAAATGTTTTCACATTTGACTACATTACAAACTGTGTGGATGGATCAGTTTTGTTTACAATTTCTGTGACAACATATGGAGGAACACTTTCGCATGTCTAGATGTACATAATATGTGTGTGTGCTGGCGCTCACGTGCACACGCGTCAAGCAACTGAAGCAGAGCTTGAAGGTATTCAAGGGATTCAGAAAGAACATATAAACGTTATCCGACTAACATCTAGCTGTTAAATGTGTCTGGAAAAATATTCGAAGGCTTTTGTTTTCATAAACAGCGCGGACGTTAATGTGTCTGAGTGTTCTGATAGGCTGGAGCAGATCACGTCAGAGCGTTCTAATCGTGAACGCACTCTCTTCGGCAATTTTTCTTCTGTGTTCACACAGAGCTGCGTTCTGGCAAATTACCATTAGTGTTACAACTTCTCTTTCCGGAAAATTCCCAGAATGAATTTACTGCTATTTTCAAATAGGGCCTGTTCACACATTCAGGTCAGCATGTGTGAAAGGTGCTAAAGTTAGTGACTAAGAGAACTATAAATGGTGAGTTTTAGGACTCACAACTGAACATTGTAGTCTCCATAGACTGCTTTTTTCTGAGGCACATCTTTTAAAATATTGGCTAATAAATAAGTGATTATAACTTGGACCTCTTTTTAACATGAGGCTGGGCAGATATCTCATTTGAATTTAAAGTGACAGTCGCCAAAACGGCTAAATTTGGATCAAAGTCTAAAAGGCCAGTTTCAAAGAGTCAAAGGTGTTTGCCATAATGTGTTGTTCTTGTCAGACCAACGCAACCCTAATTTTTATGTTTTCCACCACGTTGTCTAAATAGCAAATCCATTTGTGACACTTTGTGAACTGATTGGTGTTTTGGTCTAGAATAGAGTTCTGTGAAGATGCATTGTTGGTGCGTTGCTATTTTGAGGAACTAAAATAGACTGCGCAATAGACCAGCTGAAAGTCCAGCGCAGAGCACGTTAGTTGTGCGCCTCGCTTAAACATTGATTAAAACACTCAGGATGTACAGCAATACAGAAATATCTTTACAAATGAAAAATATTAAAATATTACAAAAAATTTTATTTTCTACAAGCATATAAAAACCACTGCCTCCATGCCTTTTTCATCTCGGGGGGCTTTTTTAAATTTTATTTATGACAATTTGCTTTTGTATAATGCTATTGTTACTATTATTATTATTATTATTATATGCATATTTATATTTGTTTCATTAAAAACAAGTTTAGATTTGTCCACTTGTCGGGTTTTGAACCATATGTAGCATAGCACGTGTATTTGGATATAAATAAAATTTTTGATCACACTTTGTTATTATTGTTCATTTAATCCTTTGCTGGAGATTAAATCTGAATTTAGAAATAGTTTTGAAGCAAATCTTTGCGCTTAACAAACCAAATTAATTATGTAGGTTGATGGATGTCTGTGCATACAACCGTTTCCTTATCCACGAATGAGAGAAAGAGAAAGTAAAGAGGCTGAATGAAGGAGGCTCGTTCTTTATCCTCGCGCTGCAGATGCTCTGTTTAACTGTTTTCTCGCTATTGAAGCGTTCAGTTTTTACACTTACAAGTCCGTCATGTAAATAGCAAATGCACCATGGTGCAACACAACTGACTCTTTAAGGGAATGAGAGATGAGACTCTGATTGGTTTATAATCAAAACACACCAAGAACTTATTAAAAAAATAAACTGAACTCTGTTAGACCATATTTATATGTACTTAAAATAGCAAAAGTGGATTGAGACAAGCCCTTAATGCTTTTGCGCCAGGCACTTTAGACTTTGCGCCTAGATCGTTAAAATAAAGCCCTCCATGTGGGGTATTTTGAGCTGAAGCTTCACACACGCACACTTATTTTAAACTTGTAAAAAAGGCCATATTTAAGTCCCCTTTAAAGTTTTCCTTCCACAGTAGGTCATTATGTTTACCTGAAAACTGCACAGCAAATACAATATTGTGTAGTAGGGATGGTCAGTGTTCAGTCCACTAAACGTGTGTGAACGTGTGTAAAGCCTCTCTGTTCATTTGAGGTCTTGATAGCCTATGTTTGCTCGGTAGAGACAGCAGCAGCTCAGATTTTCCTCTTGAACCCTGAATGTGTGTTTGCTCTGCTGAGGTACTGGGGTCGGGTCATCAGGCCGCTTTCAAGGCTTCTGGCAGCTGTGTGTGATTTCACAGCCTGTTCCGCAGCTTCTCTGATCTTTCCTCACGGTCACAATGAGGCTTATTATAGACGCTCAGCCACATGACTAAATACTGGAGTCATTTAGAGTAAATACTATCATGTTGTTTAACCATGTAGTAAAGTGTATAGTAATATTAACAGCTCTAGCATACTGTAGTATTAACTATAGTGAACTGATAAATACTGTGGTATACTTTAGGTTTTACTACAGTAAACTGTGATTTATTGTAGTATATCTTATAGTTATAGTAGAAAACTACTGTCAGGATTTTGCCCATGTTATTTTAGTTTTTTCTTGTAATGTTTTTTCTTCACCACTAGATGTCCTCATTTCGTTCTTTGTCTTTATTTTGTATTTGTAATCACAGCTATTGATTTCACATGTTCCTTGTTTAGCTGTTTGTATTTAAGTAGCCTCAGTTTAGTAGTTCTTTGCTCGGTTATTGTGGATCCTAGCCTGTCATCCTCTGTGAGTTCCTCTATTTGAAAAATTACCTTTTGTCAAGCTTTTTTGTGACTTATGTTTTTTTTGTAGTAATTTTGAGCAGTTACTGATCCTGAGTTTTTTTTTGCCTCTTGCATTTTTTGAAATTGGAGAAGTCTCTGTTTTTTGTCTGCTTTATCTTCTATTGAAGTGTTTTTTTTTTTTTGCCACTAATAAATTCCTCTTAAGGAGAAAGTTCCTTTTTGTGACTTTGGTTCTTCAACGCCTGTGTGGCTCAGTGGGTTCAAGGCCAACATCTCGTGCAGGAGACCCGGGTTCTATCCCAGTCTCTGACAACTACAGTATTGGGTCATTTGTTTATATCCGCTTGTTAAGTGGTGGCGTGTTTGTGACGTATGTAATACTGTTTCCGGGTCCAAGCCGCCATTTATTTGAGTGGAGAAATCATTTGTTTATGTTTACACGGCGGGCGGGGAATGCCAGTGACCGCTGTGTACGGATAGAATCAGCGGAGCGGGGAGCGCTCTCTCTCCCCGCTGCGCTGATTCTGTCAGTGTACAGCGGTCGGCGCGGGCCACAAAATATTGCACTGAGGGCCGCAAATGGCCCACGGGCCGCGAATTTGAGATCTCTAATTTATGTCTTGAAACACACCCCCTCTCCTGCTTTTACTTCTCATTCTAACGGAGGGAGCGATACGTTTGTGAATGAAGCTCCATTATGAATGACTCGTTCACTGAGGTGACAATAATACACGTTTCTAGCACTTCAGCATCTTGTCATATTTAATTTTTATTGTTTGCTTATTTTATTCAACAAAACTAGCAGGGGGGTTCAGATCAGACGTGAGTTTCTGCAGATTTTGAGTGATAAGAACATTTAGAAATGAAACTAAATAGACAGTTCTTGTTTAATGTTATTGGTTATTCGTAATATGTAATGTAATAGTAAGCTTGGCAAGTAATTTTGGAGAATTTGATGTTTGTCGGTTAAAACAGAATGCCTGAGCATACTGCCTGAGAGGCGTTTCAAAGATGGCCAGGCCACTGAGTTAATTGACTTGCCTTTAAGGGACTTTGGCGATATCTAGTGTATATATCTATGTTGTGGCTTAAGATCATGTGATGCTGAAGACTGGATTAATCAACACAAGCTCATTCAGAAAACGTAGCCCAGCAGACATTTCTGGAAACCGCGTTTTACGTGACCGGAGGTACATATGGCTGCATTTATTTTTTTTTCCGATTTTGATCGCGTTTTCGGATTTCACCGCATCGCGAAGTCGTTCGCTTTATTTTTTGGATTTTGGTTTTTGTCTTAACTGATTTATGGAACCGCTCTTCCGTGGACTCGAACCCAATCGTCGAATGTCGCCGGCGGAGCGGAGGCCCAAAGGAGGAGGAGCCAGCGACATTCGACGACCGGGTTCGAGTCCACGGAAGAGCGGTCAAAATCGGAAAAAAAACTAAATGCAACCATATGTAACACGACGAGCTAACCGGACAAACTGGTTTCAGCGGGAAAGCCCTCCACGGCAAAGGGCGGTGTAATGATGCTCCTCTTCGTGCTTCGCCGGCTGGGCTGATGGCTCACCTCCGTGTGGAGGGCTTTCTCGCCGCAACCAGTTTGTCCGGTTAGCTCGTCATTTTACGCCGGCAGAGCGGAGGCCCGGAGGAGGAGGAGACCGGCCGCGTTAAACAACCGGGTTTGAGTCCGCGGAAGAGCGGTTCCATAAATCAGGTAAGACAAAAAACAAAATCCAAAAATAAAGCGAACGAGTTCGCGATGCGGTGAAATCCGAAAACGCGGTCAAAATCAGACGAGGGCTTTTCTTTTTCTGGATGACTTTTGTAAATTGTCACTTGGGTTTAGGGATGAAGGAGGAGGATGGCTGGGTCGGCCGATTGGCCAGCCGCCCAGTCAATTGTTCAGTCATTCAGTCAGTCAGCCGGACAGACGGTTGCTCAACAGCGGCGTCCGGCTGCTTTTTACGCGAGAACAGCGTGGGTGCAAATGGCTCGCGAGAGACGTTCGAGACGTGAAAATTCGCGGATTCGTGAAAACAAAAACTGCACAAATACATATCTCCCGGGAAACATCCGTGGGGCTACGTTTTCAAAATGAGCCTGGGTTGGGATTAATGGCACTGAAAATTCACCACTGAATCAATTCCATTTTACATTATATCGACACACACAACCGATCAGTTCAATATTGTATCATTTGACTGTATATTTGAGCAGATCAGTGTGGTTGTAAACACACATGCTCATCAGTTTTCCTGACGGTTATGTTTGTGTTGTGTCAGGGTTTCTGTAGTCGTGGTGGATCGGCATTTGAGGAGAGAAGTGGATGAGTTTCAGCCTCAGAAACGAACACGTCTGTATGGCATCACCACAGCACATGCTCGCTGTCCTGCAGGTACGCACACACTTTATTACTCCTTATTACTGTTACAGTCATCATTATTGTTGCCAGATATTTGTGTTTCACACTTGATCTGTTCTGACAACAGGAGTTTCTTCAGGTCTTGAATGTGATCGTATGACATTATAAATGTTCTTGCTGTAAATAACAGCACTAGATTTGCATACAATATCTAGTAAACTTCATTTGACTTCTTTATTATCTACAAATGGAAATTTATCTTCGGCTTCACCTCATAATTCCATCAATATACACGTCAAAAAAAACAAATGCATTCAATAGCACAATGAACTCTGTTTTTAATGTATTTAATGGCTTGAGGTTGTCTAAAACATACAATTTTGTGACTCTTCATACATTATCTATCTATATTCTATATAATTTTGTATATCAACCAATCAAGTGATATTTTAATTCAATAATAAGTAGATGCATTTCCCTGCAATCAGCTGATTAGAGATGCTTTGAGGTTAAAATGTAATTTAATCATTAAAATTAAAAACATATTTCAATTTAGAAACATTAAAAGAGAATTTGGGAGAAAATAAAACAAAATGTATTGGTCTCTAAAATGCATTTTTTGTTGAATCTTGAATTAAAATTTTTGCAAATATGTATATATTCCAGTTATTTATAGTTATTACACATGCTTTTAAATTAGATGCGTTTTAATTATAACATTGCAAAGACCTTAAAAGAAATTTTATAAGGAAAGATGTAAATGTAAGTGATTATAGTTATGATGGCGTCTTTGGAAAAATATCTTCCATAAACGGACCCAATTATTGTTTTATTAAAATAAATGGCTCAAGTTTTTATTTAAGATGGCTGCTCTTATATGGAATGTTTAAAATAGGTTTAAATTATTCAAAAAGCATAATAAAAATTGAAAGTTGAATTTTTACAAATATGTAAATATTTTCATATTTCAGTTATTTATAGTTATTACACATGCTTTTCAATTAGTAGCATTTAATTATAACATTTCAGAGACTTTAAAAGAAATTTTATAAGGAAAGATGTAAATGTAAGTGATTATAGTTATGATGGTGTCTTTGGGAAAAATATCTTCCATAAACTGACCCAATTATTGTTTTATTAAAATAAATGGCTCAAGTTTCAGCCTATTTTTATTTAAGATGGCTGCTCTTAGATGGAATGTTTAAAATAGGTTTAAATTATTCAAAAAGCATAATAAAAATGAAAGTTAATACAAATTTACATTTGGATATAGATTTGTTATCAGAGGCAGAATGCAAACAAAATTGTGTTACTTTAATATTATTATTATTATTATTATTAATATTATTAAAATTGTTATTGTTGTTATAGTAATTATTTATTATATTATATACATTATTATACAATACTATATAATATTGCTGCTATAATAATAATAATAATAATAATGATTTTAAATAATCATTTTAAGTTATTTAGTTATTAATTAGTTAAATAATTTTTGTTATAATATATTATTATTTTTATTATGATTAAGATTGTTGTTATTATTGTTATTTACTTTATTGTATTTTAATATAATTTGGATTTTTTTAAATTATCAGATGCAAAATACAAACACAATTACAATTAATATTTAATATTATTACTAATAATGTTGTTGTTGTTGTTGTTTTTATTATTATTACAATTATTATTATTTACTTTATTGTATTTGAAAATAATTTTTAAAAAGTCACATGAAGGAAAATTTAAACATATTATTATTACATTATTATTATTATTGTTGTTGTTATAATTATTATTGATATTATTATTATTATTGCTGCATGTTCTCCCCATGTTGGCATGGGTTTCCTCCGGGTGCTCCAGTTTCCCCCACAAGTCCAGGTGGTACAGGAGAATTGGGTATGCTAAAAAATGTCCGTAGTGTATGTGTGTGTATGAATATTTCCCAGTGTTGGGTTGCGGCTGGAAGGGCATCTGCTGTGTAAAACATATGCTGGATAGGTTGGCGGTTCAATCCGCTGTGGCGACTGCAGATTAATAAAGGGAATAAGCCGAAAAATTAAATGAATGAATAAATTGTTTTTATTGTAATAATAACAAAAATTATTATTATTATTATTATTGTCTTTATTGTATTTGGAGGTTTTTAGTGTTGTTATTTGATGTCATGTTTTTAATGTGATGTTTATTCAATATATTTAAAATGCTAAACTTGAAGCCATCGTTCATTAGCATATTGTTTGGGAGACAGGTGTGACCCATACAATATGCTAATACAAGAACCCTTCTCAACCTCCAAAAAGTGAGGAATGCCAGTTTGAGAGAAGTGCATTAATGTGATGTGCTGCTTGTTATCATCAGGCCAGAACTACTGCTCGTCCAATAACGGCGGCTGCACACACTTGTGTCTGGCGACCCCTGCTGGCCGCTCATGCAGATGTCCTGATAATGCTGCAGAACTGGGCTGTGTGGAGAGAGAATGAACAAACCAGAGAAACCTCCAGGAGGAAACACATGGCGGAGCGATGCGTTTGTCAAGTGCCTTACTTTATCCTTAACTTACAGATGCTGTTTTTACATGCAATTCTTGCCTTTAAATACAGTCATGGTGCTTTAGAAAATAAGTAAAAACAGACAGATATAAATTGTGGCCGACTTTGAAAATCTTATTTGGTAACTCTTATTTTTCAATATCTTAGATGTTTTTGTGTGCATTACGGAAACAATTGCAAAAGCACATGACTTATGGAAATTACTACAATAAGAGGTTATTTTTTTGTAATTGTCAGAGTTATGGTGCTTTAGACGATTTGAAGAAGAGAATAATAAAAAATCTAAATTGTTGGCGACTTTGAAAAGTCTATTCGATATTTGCAGATAACTCAATATTTTTATTATTTAGATATTATGTTGTTTATGTCTGTGCATAAATGAGTACAAATGCAAAAGCACATGATTTATGGAAATGACTAGAATTTAGATTTTTGTAATTTTCATAAATCATGATGCTTTAGAGAATTTGAAGAATAAAGAAGCTAACAAATATAAATTGTTGGCGACTGAACTTTATTTGAAATCTCTAGATCATTTTTTTTAATTTTCTGTTATTATTATTATTTTAAGTTTTTATTTTAGTTTTTCAGTGCATTAATGAGTATATTTGAAAAAAAAACACGATTTATGGAAATTACTAAAAGGAAATGAAATATATTTTTTAGTAATTTTCACAAATTATGATGCTTTGGAAAGTTTTAAGTAAAAAACAAAACACAAATATAAATTGTTGCCGATTTTGAAAATTTTGTTTGATATTTCCAGATAACTTTTTTTATTTGAGATGTTTTTGTGTGCATTAAAGAGTACAATAAAACATGATTTATGGAAATTACTAAAACGTGTTTTTTGTAACTTTCCGAAATCATGAAGCATTAGAGAATTTGAAGAAAAATCAAACAATTATAAATTGCTGCCGACTTTAAATAGTTTGACATCTTCAGATAACTTTTTTGTACTTTTTTTGATGATATGTTGTTTATTTTATGCATTTAAGATTATGATTGAAAAAAAAATCATGAGTTATGGAAATTACTAAAAAAAAAAATTCAGAAATCATCATAATAAAAAAAAAAAATATATATATATATATATATATATATATATATATATATATATATATATATATATATATATATATATATATATATATATATATATATATATATATGACAAAAGTTTTGTCATCGCTCCCAGTTTTAAGAGCACCAATTTTTTTCCCATGAATAATCTGATGAACTTCAGTCAAGTTTGGTGAAGAAAACATCATGGTTTGGGGTCATTCAGTATGTGGGCGTGCGAGAGATCTGCAGAGTGGATGATCAACATCAACAGCCTGAGGTATCAAGACATTTGTGCTGCCCATTACATTACAAACCACAGGAGAGGGACAATTCTCCAGCAGGATAGCGCTCCTTCTCATACTTCAGCCTCCACATCAAAGCTCCTGAAAGCAGAGAAGGTCAAGCTGCTCCAGGATTGGCCAGCCCAGTCACCAGACATGAACATTATTGAGCATGTCTGGGGTAAGATGAAGGAGGAGGCGTTGAAGATGAACACAAAGACTCTTGATGAACTCTGGGAGTCCTGCAGGAAGGCTTTCTTCTTCATTCCAGATGACTTTATTAATCAGTGATTTGAGTCATGTCAGAGATGTATGGATGCAGTCCTCCAAGCTCATGATGGAGTCAGACACGACTTTTGTCAGGTAGTGTACATATATATATATATATATATATATATATATATATATATATATACATATATACATATTTATATATATTTACAGTTGAAGTCAGAATTATTAGCCTCCCCCCTGTTTATTTTTTTCCCAATTTCTGTTTAACAAAGAGAATATTTTTAAATATAATAGTTTTAATAACTCATTTCCAATAACTGATTTATTTTATCTTTGCCATGATGATAGTAAATTATATTTGACTAGATATTCTTCAAGACACTTCTATACAGCTTAAAGTCACATTTAAAGGCTTGACTAGGTTAACTAGGCAGGTTAGGGTAATAAGGCAAGTTATTGTATAATGATGGTTTGTTCTGTAGACCATCGAAAAAAAATAAAGCTTAAAGGGGCTAATAATATTGACCTTAAAATGGTGTTTAAAAAATTAAAAACTGCTTTTATTCTAGTCGAAATAACACAAATAAGACTTTCTCCAGAAGAACGAATAATTTCAGACATACTGTAAAAATTTCCTGAACCTGTTAAACATCATTTGGGAAATATTTAAAAAAAAGGAAAAAATAAATAAAATTCAAAGGGGGCCTAATACATCTGACTTCAACTATATATATATCTACATATACTACAGTCACAATTTATATATATATAAATTGTGACTGACTTTGAATAGTTGATTTGATATCTTCAGACAAGTCAATTTATTTATTTTTATATATTATGTTTATTTTTGTGCATTAATGTACAAAATTGCAAAAACATGATTTATTGAAATTAATTAAATGTGACTTTTTGTAATTTTCAGAAATTATAATTTTATATTAAGTATTAAAGAGTGCAAATGCAAAAAAAAAAAAAAAAAAAAAAGGTCTCTGCTCATATCTGATTTTGCAAATGAACTCTTTATTTGTTTATTCAGTGTATATTTTGCTTGACCACTCACTTGTGACCGGTTTGTGTGCATAATGAACGTCAGTAGAGAATAGACGCAAACAAGGCCTTGAACCAGCAGGGGGCGACAGCAGATTAAAATCACATTAATAGTGTGCGGTTGTACGGCATAATTTTATAAAATCTAAAATATTTTAGTATTTAATAATGGTGTTAATCAAGTATTCTTGTGCCTGAAAAAAATCAGGAACATTGAAAATAAATAATTTAAAAATACATTTTAAGATCAACCAATTAGAATTGAAATATTAATGTTTTGATTTTTTAGTTTTATGATTAAATATTTAAATTATTTTATAATTTATAAAATGTTATAAAATGTATTTTTGTATACACACTCACACACACAATACAATAATCTAAAATATATTAAGGCGACACAGTGGTTAGCGCTGTGACCTCACAGCAAACTTCGTAACGTAACAGTAAATTTACAAAAAAAGTTATCTGTATTTTTGCTCAGAAGAAAATGATGGGACACGTTTTAATAAATGCTGTTAAAACAATAAATCGCAGTCGATCGCATCCAAAATAAAAGTTTGTATTTACACAATGTATGTCTACTCACTGTGTATGAATATTATGTAAAAAAAAAACAAATAAATATGTAAAATACAAAACATATACTATTTATTTATATTAATACATAATTCGTATTAGATATATTTAATTATAATCATTTTCTCAAATATATACATACATGTGTATTCATATATATATATATACACACACACACACACACACACACACATATATGTTTGAGATATTTGCAGTTCAAAGTGAGCATCAGAATGGGGAGGAAAGGGGATTTAAGTGACTTTGAACGTGGCATGGTTGTTGCTGCCAAACGGGCTGGTCTGAGTATTTCAGAAACTGCTGATCTACTGGGATTTTCACGCACAACCATCTCTAGAGTTTACAGAGAATGGTCTGAATAAGAGGAAATATCCAGTGAGCGGCAGTTCTGTGGGCGCAAATGCCTTGTTGATGAGGCCAGAGGTCAGAGGATAATGGCCAGACTGGTTCCAGCTGATAGAAAGGCGACAGTAACTCAAATAAGCACTCGTTACAACCGAGCTCTGCAGAAGAGCATCTCTGAACACACAACACGTCCAACCTTGAGGCGGATGGGCTACAGCAGCAGAAGACCACACCGGGTGCCGCTCCTGTCAGCTAAGAACAGGAAACTGAGGCTACAATTCACACAGACTCACCAAAACTGGACAATAGAAGATTGGAGAAACGTTGCCTGCTCTGATGAGTCTCCATTTCTGCTGACACATTCGGATGCTCGGCGCAGAATTTGGCATCAACAACATGAAAGCATGGATCCATCCTGCCTTATCAGCGGTTCAGGCTGGTGGTGGTGGTGTAATGGTGTGGGGGATGTTTTCTTGGTACACTTTGGGCACATTAGTACCAATTGAGCATGGTGTCAACGCCACAGCCTACCTGAGTATTGTTGCTGACCATGTCCATCCCTTTATGAGCACAGTGTCTCCATCTTCTGATGGCTACCTCCAGCAGGATAACGCAGCATGTCATAAAGCTCAATCATCTCAGACTGGTTTCTTGAACATGACAATGAGTTCACTGTACTCAACTGGCCTCCACAGTCCCCAAAGCTCAATCCAATAGAGCAGCTTTGGGATGTAGTGGAACGGGAGATTGGCATCATGGATGTGCACAAATCTGCACAAACTGCCTGATGCTATCATGTCAATATGGAGTAAAATCTCTGAGGAATATTTCCAGTAGCTTGTTGAATCTGCCATGAAGGATTAAGGCAGTTCTGGAGGCAAAATGAGGTCCATACGGTACTAGAAAGGTGTACCTAATAAAGTGGCCGGTGTGTGATGTCTACTTGTGTGTAAATATAGTGTTTATGTAAATAAAAATAAGCGTTTAATGAAACGCTCTCACATAGAGTGACGTACAATAGTAATACAGTATCAATGTTGACGTATTTAGGTCTGATAGTAATCTGAGTGCTTCATATCGACTCTTGAATAATACATGAATGTGTACAAAAGTACAGTGACATCACGGAATCTTCACGCTCAAATCCAGCAGCAGTCTAATAGACACGCTTTTAATCCGGCCATAAAGAGGCCTGTGTGCTGCGCGAATGCCCGGAGTTTTAATAAATCATAAGGAGAGATGCTCTGTGACTGGCGATCATCATTATGGAGCTCCCGGAGACACTGCGCAGCGCGTCAGCACGTCAACCCCGCCTACAGCGACGTAAATGCCGAAGCTCCTCCTTTACAGGGGGGACACGATTGACGTCATTCGAGAAGGAGCGTCCTTAGAGGTTACATATTTGATTGACAGGACGCTCGACCAATAGCTGCTTATAGTTCTGTTTGATGGGCGTTATTTCCTGTACTGTTTTGCATGTCATTTTTTTCCTTCTAAATTGCTTGTGTATATGTTGGAAGGAAGACCGGAGACAAGCTAGGTAAATTGCTATTGTGTTTAAATGTACGCGTCTCGGATGAGCAGTTCAGATGAACAGTATAGATGTGATGATTAAAAATGGCCGGCTGGCGTTTGTGTTGCTTCATATTTGACTGAAGTAAATCAATGAGTGTTAGCCTAAGCTGTGCTGCGGGATATTCTGCGTCTGCTGAAAGCATTCAGAACACACGCAAGCAGAGTCCGTGTCTGCACATTTTGACAGTTTTTCATGATTAATCTGTTTATGTCGGTTTACTTTAAGCGAATGCGAGCTTTAACTTGTGTAAACCCGCCTATCATTACACTGCTGCAACGTTAACTTGACAGTAACTGTCAGGATCGCTACTGAATTATCAACCGACATTTTTAACTGTAATTTCTGCATGAACGCTTGAATTCCCGCCAGACGCATATTTAAAAGTTGTGTTCACCTCTGCAGGCGGATTTAACGGACTTTGCGTCTGTTATGGACACCGATTAAAGTGATGTGGCACGGTCGCAGCTCCGGTTTAACCGCTGGATTTGAGAGTTTCTTCGGCTGCTGTGGATGAACCGGAGCCGGTGGCGGTCAGCTGGACATGGCCAGCTCACACCTGGCTGATCTGTCCCAGGCCTGGGAGAACTACATGGACTGCCGCACACAGGGCGCAGATCTGCAGGTGAGCGGAATTACCGTGTAAACCTTTATCATAATCATAAACACTGTAAGTGGGCTTTAATAGGCATTAAAGACGAGCTCTAAAATTCATAAATGACTAGAATAGAGATATATAGTTGTGACGAGCGCTTAATTTCTGTTTACTTGAGGTTTAAAGGGACAGTTCATCCAAAAATGTAAATGTAGTCACTATTTACTCTCTCTCAAGTGGTAAACCATTGATTTTCTGTCTTCTGTTGAACTCTAAAACAAGATAAACTGGAAACCTGTAACTACAGACTTTCATAAGTAGAGCTTAAAATAATTTTTAAGGTCAATTAGTTTTTTTTTTTTTTTGGTTTTGCTTGGCTACAGTATAGTTCAGGGGTCACCAACCTTTTGGAAACTGAGAGCTACTTCTTGGGTACCGATTAGTGTGAAGGGCTACCAGTTATTAAAAAACACATTTTCTTAATTTACCTTTAATTATATGTTATTATTAATAATATTCATCTATGTGAAGACATTGATCGTGTTAATGATTTCTCACAGTAGTTGTCAACAATGATTTAACAAGTTAGATAAATATCAATATGCAACACTTCATTTGTCTGAAATTGTTTTTAAAGTTTTTTTTTTTTAATTTATAACTTAAAATATTTTTAAAATTTACACCAATGCAAGTGTGATTTAAAAATTATTCCTGTAAAAATATTAGATGCAGCTTACTCATATGTGGTGCTATGGTGAGCTATTTTTAGAACAGGCCTGCGGGCAACTCATGTGAACCTGGCGGGCTACCTGGTGCCCACGGTCACCATGTTGGTGACCCCTGGTATAGTTCAATTCATGTTTATTTCTCTAGTGCTTTTATAATGTGGATTGTGTCAAAGCAGCTGAACATAGAAGTTCTAGTAAATGTAAACCGTGTCAGTCTAGTTTTTACTTTTTAAGTTCAGTTCAGTTTAGTTCAGTCACTGTGGTTTAATATTTACTGCAGAAAATCCAAACACTAAAGAGCAAATCCATCTATGCGCAGCTCCACAAGTCCCAAACCAAGCAAGCCAGTGGCGAGCAACAAACTTCCCTTTCACTTTCATCAATTGGTAAAAAAAAAAAACAGAGTACCCAGGGTCAGTTAAGTAACAAGGAACATTTTTCCTCTGGCCAAACTTCTTGAATTTCTACGTAAACCTTTATTATAATCATAAACCAAACTTCATGGATTTGTGTATGCTTTAATTGAAGTTTAATTGGATTAGAAACCAAAATAATAATATATATATTTATACTATTTTTTTGTCTGAAATAGTTTTTAAAGTTTTTTTTTTTAATTTATAACTTAGAATAATTTTAAAATTTACACCAATGCAAGTGTGATTTAAAAATAATTCCTGTAAAAATATTAGATGTAGCTTACTCTTATGTGGTGCTATGGTGAGCTATTTTTAGAACAGGCCCGCGGGCAACTCATGTGAACCTGGCGGGCTATCATATATATATATATATATAAATAAATAAATATATATATATATATATATATATATATATATATATATATAAATATGTATATATATATATATATATATATATATATATATATATATATATATATAAATATATATAAATAAGTTGTGGCCAGCTCTTGATTTATGCATTTACTAGGTTGTTCTGAGGTTTAAAGGGGCACTTCATCCAAAAATGTAAATGTAGTCACTATTTACTCTCTCTCAAGTGGTAAACCATTGAGTTTCTGTCTTCTGTTGAACTCTAAAACAAGATGAACCGGAAACCTGTAACTACAGACTTTCATGAGCAGGTTTTAGATGCTTAAAAATTATTTTTAAGGTCAGTTAAGATTTTTTTTCTCACTTGCCTAAAGTTTAATTCATGATTATTTTATAGCGCTTTTACGATGTAATTTGTGTCAAAGCAGCTGAATGTAGAAGTTATAGTAAATTGAAACTGTGTCAGTCCAGTTTTCAGAGTTCAGTTCAGTTCAGTGTGCTTTAATTTTCACTTATGAAAGTCTAAACACTGAAGAGCAAATCCATTGATGCACAGCTCTACAAGTCCCAAACCCAGCAAGCCAGTTGTGACAGTGGAGGAACAAACTTCACCAATCGACGAAAGTGAAGGAAAAATCCTTGAGAGAAACCAGGCTCACTTGGGCGCGACCATTTCTCCTCTGGCCAAACTTTTTTAATTACCATGTAAACCTTTGTTATAATCATAAACCAAACTCCATGGGTTTATTTAGCCATTAATTGTGAAGTGGTGTTAGTGAGGCCAGCAGGGGGCGATCAACCTGTGGTCTGTGTGAGTCCTAATGCCCCAGTAAAGTAAAGGGGACACTACTGTCAGTGAGCACCGTCTTTCAATGGAGAAGTTAAACCGAGGTCCTGACTCTCTGTGGTCATTAATAATCCCATGACACTTTTGGTAAAGAGTTGGGGTGTAACCATAGACTGTAAAATATATGGACGTAGTATCCGTGACGTCACCCATAGGTTTCTGAAGAGCGCAAAAGAAGCCACAAGTAGGCGCGGCCAACCGTCGCCATTTTGGTCACGCGTCATCACACCCACGGCGGGATACCAAACAAGGACAAAGAGGCGGAGAGTGAGCGGAGCTACAGACACCTGCTAGCATTTAGCTTGGACCTGGTTCAGACACACTTTACTTTGGGAGAACGCTTTATACTTTATCACCCGAGACTCGTTTGTATTCTGACCACTTGTGCTTGGTTGTACACTATATCAATAAAGTGTTTAGACTTTTAAAAACACTGCTGTAACACATTGAGCCACTAAACATTGGTCTTATGAGGTTTTTCAACAGGACGAAAACGCGAATTACTTCCAAACACTTCAGATATAGTCTGTGTTAGTTAATGTAAGACTATTGATGAAATCCAGCATAACACTGAATGGCAACGCTTCAGATGACTGATCTAGAGCCTACAGCTAATCAACCTGTCAGATTCTGGAGTGCATTACAGCTCTAAATATAAATATAAACCATAAATGCTCTTAAATAAAACAAATACATGTATAGAGATGGTATATAAGTATATAACTTTACTCACATGGGAAACGGAGGCCACGTGAATGGTTTGTGAGCACAATTAAGTGCACTCAGCATGCCATGCCATCTAATAATTGTAGGAAACAAGTCCAAAAGGCAGCTGACTGTGTAAAGCCACATAAAACAACACAGAAATACGATAAATATGCCGAGTTCAGTGGCTAATCTGCAGGATTCAGCTGAGGTGACGGGACGAAGACCAACGAGACCTAGCTGTCACTCAAGTGGCCACGCCCTTAATTATGCAAACTTAATATAACTTAATATAAAGGAAACGGATGAGTTATAAAAAAAATCACCCCCTCACAGTTGTCATGAAGGGTAATATTAGCTGTATTAACCAAAATTTTTTTTTGTAGCAGGCTGTAAACACCTTTTTTCTGCTGTAAAGTTGGCCATTCTAACAGTGGGCTCAATTGAAATTTGCTCTGTTTTGGAGCCAGGAGCGGCCAGGACTAGCGGAATTTCGGATGAATTGCAGTTTTAGTTACTTCCGTATTGGCTTCCTGAGGGAGAGCGGGAGGTTGCCGCTTGGGTGTAACCCCTGACCAAATTCTCTCCATCGGCCCTTAGCAATCATGGCCTCCCAATCATCCCCATCGATCAAATTGGCTCTATCACTGTATCTCCACTCCACCAATAGCTGGTGTGTGGTGAAGCACTGGCGTAATTTGTCTGTGGCTGCCATTGCATCATGCAAGTGGATGCTGCACACTGGTGGTGATGTGGAGAGACCTTTGGGTGCGCTTTTGGTGGATGGCCATACATGATAAATGAGCTTATACACACATTACATTACATCTAAAGTTGTGACCAGCTCTTGATTTTTATATTTACTAGGTTTTTCTGAGTTAAAGGCATCAGACAAAGACTTCAACACAACATCAGTGCTTTTTAATGGACTCTGAGCTAGGGTGTACTTTGATATTGAGGTAAAGTTGGTTTTATATTCGCAAGTTTAGACTTTCTCCTTAATAATATAATTTCAGAAAAGTATTCTTTGCTAATATTCAATAGGAAAGTCATATCAGCAGCCAGTGACTATCAGAACAAAATTGTTCAGTCGATTAAATAGTCCTAATGTTGTTTTGAAGACATATTTGCATGCTATTTCAAACCCAGTTATCAAAGTACAATACAGGCTCCAGGTCACTGTTCAAAAATTAATAAATGTGCGAATATAAAATCAACTTTATCTTAATAGCAGATTGACAGAGTAAATATATAAATATAATCTTAACCCAAAATCTATGTGGGATTGTTTAAAATTTAACTAAAGGGTAATGGGTTTAAAGACGAGCTGAAGGATGAAAGATGAAAATTATGAAGAATACGCATAGAGATCTGAAGTTGTGACCAGCTCTCGATCTTTATATTTACTAGGTTGTTCTGTGTCAAAGGGATCGTTCATCTAAAAATGAAAATATACTCACTATTTACTCTCCCTCAAGTGGTAAACCGTTGAGTTTCTGTCTTCTGTTGAGCACTAAAACAAGATGAACTGGAAACATTGACTTCCATAGAAAGAAAAAACAAATACTTTGGAACTGAACGGTTACAGGTTTTCAACATTTTACTATGTAATAGTTCATATTTACAACTGGTTTACTATACAGACAGTCTTATTGGTTACTAGACATATTAAAAAGGTTGGTTTTTAGGACTAGATACTAGTTCTATGTATGTAGATTGGTGGCTTAGTGGTTCGCACTGTTGCCTCACAGCAAGAAGGTCGCTGGGTTGAGTCCTGGCTGGGTCGAGTCCTGGCTGGGTCAATTGTAGTGATGTGCTGATGGCGGTTATATCCGCAGGCACTGCAGATAATCCGCGGGTCGGGCAGGTTGGGCAATAAAAGTTACTTTATGATTAATTGTGGGTGGGTTGCGGGTGGATGTAGCGGGACATGGCAGTGGACCAGCGAAAAAGCTGAGAGTGGGCTTTGCAGAATGGGAAGATGAGACGCCCAAAATAATGGATGAAGTGCAAGAGTACTGTTTAAACGTTCAGTTAGAGGAGTCATCAGAGGAAAATCTGCCATCATTCTGGGAGAAACAAGATCGCTTATTTCCACAACTGCAGCACCTTGCGAGGAGAATCTAGTTCAGCGAGAGGAAGCTCATTTAGTACAGCTGGCTGCGGCGAGGCAGAGGCCAGAGTCAAGGCAGAATGGGCCAAATTTAGGCACAGTAGAGGCCAAGTAAACACAGCATAGCTGCTGTTTAGGCTGAAGTGGCACCCTTTTTCGTTATCTTGTTCCTATGTCTGTAAAAGCTAAAATGTCTTATTTTTACTTTCTGGATTTGAAAATTAAAGGAAATTTGGTCTAAAGACAAACTTTCATTATTCTTAAAAATATGGAGTTTGCATGTTCTCTTCGTGTTGGCATGGGTTTACTCCGAGTGCTCCGGTTTCCCCCACAGTCTAAAACAGGGGTCACCAATCTCGGTCCTGGAGGGCCGGTGTCCCTGCAGGCTTTAGCTCCAACTTTCCTCAACACACCTGCCTGGATGTTTCAAGGATACCTAGCAAGACCTTAATTAGCTTGTTCAGGTGTGTTAGATTAGGGTTGGAGCTAAAATCTGCAGGGCACCGGCCCTCCAGGAACAAGTTTGGTGACCACTGGTCTAAACACATGCGCTATAGGGGAATTGATTAACTAAATTGGCCGTATTGTATAAGTGTGTGTGTGTATGGGTGTTTACCAGTACTGAGTTGTGGCTGGAAGGGCATTCACTGTGTAAAATATACTGTATAAGTTGGCGGTTAATTCCACTTTGGCAACCCTTGATGATTAAAAGGACCAAAGCAAAGGAAAATGAATGATTTATCAGGGTATTATGGTTTACTTGACATGATTACTAGTTCTATGTCCTGTATGTTTTCTAGGGTGATGTGGGTTACTTGACAGATTTACTAGTTCTTAGTTCATCATGGTGTTATTTGGCTCTGGATATTTACTTGGCTGTTCTAGTTTACAAAACAGACCGTCTTATTGTTCACTAGACATATTTACTAGGTTGGTTTATATTTAGTTGACACACACATTTACTAGCTGCAGATTTGTAAATTCATTAGGGTGTTATTAGACATGTAAACCGGAACACAAACTAGTTCTAGATCTGTAGATTTACTAGGCTGTTTATTGGTTACTACACATATTTACTAGCTCTAGATCTGTACATTTACTTTGCTTGTTTGGATTTTCTTTAACACATTTGCATGATTTACTAAGCTGGTCTGGGATACTAAATATACTTGGTTACTACATGTGTTCAATATTACTGACTTATAGGTTGTTTTTAGTTGCTGGATAGACAGAGTGTGTTCATGATGCATCACTAGTCAGCCATATTAGAGAGCAGAATGTAAACAATGCCGCTGAACAAAATCGGAATAGTTGGCTGATTACTGCTGTTGAAAATGATAAGTTATCTTATTAAATTTAATGTGTCAAAAGATTGCAAATATTATCCCTCTCTGTAGGATTTAGCAACTTCCACAGATTTTATTCCATGGTTAAACAGCATAAATAGGCAGAACAGCATATTCAGTTGTACATTTCCATGCAATTCATGATGATGCTGCTGTTTACATCTGAGGATCTCCTTTATGGCTTTGCATAATTGACCAAATAGTTATGTAAGTGCAAACCCTCTATTTATTACTATATCTTGATCTTTACACCTAATATGGTCTATGTGTTACTAAGCATTTACTAGTTCCTATTTGCAAGGCTACAGGGTTTCTAGACTGATTGTCTTGCTCTGATTGACGATATATGGATTTGTAGTTGGCAGAATGTTCTGTATTAATAGAAACAGACAAATTGACTAGTCCTGCCTGAGTGACCTGTAGATTGACTAGGTTATTTTGGATTACTATTCAAAAATGTTCAATGGGATTTAGTTATTTGCTGAGTTCCAGAGCTACTACAGTACGCAAGATTGTAAAACTATGGTTCTTTGGTATGAAATATTACCATGGATGCAATGACTGAAAATAAATCTTTGGTATAATCATGGTAGTTGTCCGAAAACATGGTAAATAGTGCGTAATGTATTTGTTGGTGCAGTCATCGATAATTTAATCTTATATTATAACACGTCATAGTATCTGTGGAGAGCAACTACCATGGATTATGTTTACCGTGAATATGATTTTCACTGTAGTTTGTTATTGTGTGTTGCAAAGTTAACTGTGAATTAATGTGTGATTTATTTATTTTTTTATCAGAAAACATGCAAGCAAAGTGTCATAAAGTGATCAGACGTGACAAATATCACAGATTTGTAGGTTAAGATCATTTTCTGACTGTTTTTTCTGATTCATTTTGTTGTGTAGTTTAATGGATGTTTACGTTTAGCTTTGGTTTAGTCTGGTTGTTGGTTCAAAGGAGGTAAATCACATCCAAACTGCTCTTTCAAAGGCTTTCTATGTGTTTGGGTGGAGTTAGTTAAGTGGTTCAAGAGCCTGTCGGCCTAATGAACTCATCTTAACTAGATTTCTAAGATTGATTGTGTTTATTTACAGGCTTTCTCTTTTTGAAACTTGAACATTAGATATTCAAGCATAGTTTTTATTTATCAGTAAATTAAATGTGCATTAATTAGGGATGGCGCAGTACTCTGCATAATATAAATCCTTTTGCTATGATCTTTACAGTTAAATATGTATATGGATATTGCATTTTTTTTTTTTTGGTTTTGCATTAAAATGTAAACATTGCGTTTTGTATTTCCACCATTCCTTGAATTACTCACAAAACTGGTTCTGTGCATGTTAAAATGTATGTCCATGTGCTGAAAAACGTCTCCCCGTGAGTAAATGTCCCATCAGTGAGCGCTAAAGTTGGAGATGCTTTCACGTGAAAATGAAAGAAGTCTGTATTGTTGCTCCCCTGGTATCAATGCAGAGCTGAGTTAGACAGTTCTTTGCCTGCTCAATATACATTTTTTGTGTATTAAATACACACTTGCAATTGTTGCATAAATGTATTAATGCATTTAAATATGAGGAGCATTAAATTGTCTAAAACACACAAAAACCACTTCAGAAGGCAACTTCTGAAGTAAATTTGGCATTAAAGGCATTGCAGCTGGTGACTCTGGAACACAAAACCAAGCACTTGTTGCATGGGTATATTTTTGGAAATAGCCAACACTGTATTGGTCAGAATTATACATATTTCTTTCATTTTAAAAACCATTTGAAGATTAATTTAAAGGAAATAAAGGAAAAAAATTCCATAAAACATTTTGTAAACGTTCTACTGTATGAAAACAAGACTTTTAATTAATAATATGCATTGCTAAGAACTTTAAGGGGGCAGCACGGTGGCGAAGTGGATAGCGATATTGCCACACAGCAAGAAGGTTGCTAGTTCGAGTCCTGGCTGGGTGAGTTGGCATTTCTGTGTGGAGTTTGCATGTGCTCTGGTTTTCCCCACAGTCCAAACACATGCGCTATAGGTGAATTGGGTAAGCTAAATTGTCCTCTGTGAACGTGTGTATGTCCTAGTCCTCCAGGTTGGGGGTTGAGTGTTGGGCTAACGACCCACCTCGTAAAAATTTGATGTTACAAAACTCTAGTATGGTGCAGCTAAATATCAACCTCGACATAAACGGCTCTGGGAGTGAGTAAGTAATAGGGCTGGGCGATTTGTCCTAAAATCAAAATCGAGTTTAAATGTTTAATTGATTGAGATTACGATTAATGAATGATTTTTTTATTGATTGATTTATTTGATTTTTATGCCTTCATTTTTAGATGCTGTCTAAAGGCATCTCTAGGGCAGCTTCCAATAATTGTCAATGTATTTGTCCTCTTTCACCAGAGATCAGATGGGGCTTCAGAGTGGCAGCCGAAGTAGAAATCAGCCACAGCCTTTAACAGGGCAGGGTCATGTGACATGTTGGTAATTTTAAAAAATTGTCCTGCATAAATTAGATCGATTATAGGTCCTGAATGTCGCCCAACGCTTTTAATTAAGAACTTTAAAGATGATTTTCTCAATATTCAGATTTATTATTATTATTTTGAATCCTCCAATTCCAGATGTGTTCCAGACATGTTGTCCCATACTAACAAACCACACATCAACAGAAATCTTCTTTATTTCAGATGATGTATAAATCTAGATTTGAGAAATGACTGGTTTTGTGGTGCAGGGTCATGTTTGTTGGTGACCAGACAGTCCCACTCAACACTTTATCTCTAGAGCACTGTAAAGGGTCTCTCAGGCTTTATCATGATATTTATGTAAGCATGTGGGCGGGTGTGATTCTGTTCACATGCGTATGTGTGTATGTGTGCATGTGTGTGTTCACTCTTTCGGTTTCCTGCAGTGTGGTTTGGTGATGATGACAGCTCCTCTCAGCATTTAAAGTTAACACCACCTTATGACTAGTAAACACTGTGTGTCTGCGTGTGTTTTCCATCCAGTTCAGATGCAGTTTCCATCTATTTATCCAGTGCCTTTTGAATTATTTACTGCCACCAATCAGGTTCACTGTGCTCAACTTATTCATGTTATTAAAATAGCACTCCGAGTCCTACCAAAGGATTATGTGCTGCTATACGTACAGTAAAAACACACATATTATCTACTGTATCTGCAAATGTGTGAAGTATGTGATCAAATCACCGTGTTTCCCAACCCTGTTTCTGGAGGCACACCAATATTTTGGACGTTTCTCTTATCCGACCCATTTATTTGAGGTTTTGGAGCCTCTTGTAATGCTCGGAGTTAATTCAGGTGTGTTTGATTAGGAAGAGGTTTAAAATGTGTACTGTTGTGTTGGTATGCCTTTAGGAACAGGGTTGGGAAACACTGCTCTAGCAGATAAAGTATTCCAGAATGCAGTTAATAATTGAGACCAAATCATTCTGAAAGTAATCACAGCAATGTTTTGCGAATGTTATTATTAATGCGATCATTAGAATTAGCACCTCTCTATTCACCTTATTCTCCGCCGAAGACCGGGCGCTGCCATTTGAATCTTTTTGTCTCGCGACTTCCGGTCTCATTCACTTCCATTAATTTTTTGACGTTAAAAACTGCTCATTACGCTGCTTGATGTTGCAATTTGATATTTTCTTACTATATTATTCTACTTGGTCTGTGTAGTCATGCAAACATTTGTTTGTAGAGCAAGTAGTTTGACCATTTTCTGCTGTTTATTATTCCTTGTCATTTGTCCTATAGGCGACTGAATCGGAAGTTATAAGACAATCGCGAAAACAGGCGCACTTCCGCATTTTAGAATAAGGTCAATAGCATTCAAACAACTATTAAAACTTTATATTTGTAAAATTGCCAAACATTTGGTCTTGTTTATGAAGTTTTGTCTTGTTTATTTTTTTAAAACAAGCACAATAACCTGCAAGTGAGGGAAAGTTAGCTTGTTTTTAGATTTGTTTACCCTTCTGGCAGATTAGTTTGCAGTAAGTGTGTGTGTGTCTGTGTGTGAGAGAGAAAATAGGCCTTTGGTTATTTAGGTTTGTCTTCTCTTGAATCATGTTGCAGCATAGATGCGGTTGGTTAAACTGAATGCTGCAGAAGAAGGTCAGCCGTTAACTGGATGTGTTAACATTAACCACCACCCACTTTTCCATTGCACTACTGACTGTTATTTCATTGGATTGGCCTTTCATCATGTCTGTGTCTGTCTGTGAGTGTGTTGAGATCAGTTAAGGTTTGCGTTAGATGTGATAAGGGGGATGTTCATCACTCACAGGATGCTCGGTGCTCTCTCTTTTTGCTGCTTTTTATGTCTTTGCGCACCAAATGAACCACACGGGAGAAGCTTTTAGTTTTACTTTCTACAAGATGTTCTCTGAACACGATGACTGATTGCGGGTGAGTTCAAATTTCGATCTTTTTGACTTGTAATGGTTCAAAGTTCTCATCGGAGAATCGCCTGATGTGACAGATCCTGAGTTTGTCTCTGTGATTGAGAAGTCAGTAGTGTAATCAAGTCTGTCCATCATTTGTCACAGATGAAGTTGATCCACTCTTGTTATTGAGTTTAAATGAGCTGTTCTTTGCTTATACAGTGCTTGTGTGATTTATCTGCCCCTCAAGCACAATAGTGCATCTAATTGGCTGACTTTCTTCCCACACTCATGGTATTTTCTGGAATTTCATGGATTTTTTTAACGTTTTTTAGATGGTAGTATCAGTATTGTGCATTTTTAAGGTTATCTATAAGCTAGTGTGCACCAAAACAGTGACAAAATTCACATTTAGGAGATATAAAATGAATATAAACGTGTATCAACGGTTTTTTCGTGTCACTTCGTACTTCAGTTTCTAATCATATTGTGACCAATCAAATGGTATTAGAGCAGTGATCAAACAAAATGCCTTTGGCTGTTTTTTATATAAAGGGGAGGAGCTACCCTATGCCCCACCCTCTCCATGTTTCGCTTGAGATTGCATCAAATATTGAATAATAGTGCACATTTCAAAGCACTTCACGGTGCATTTAAAGTCAGGGAATTTTACTTTGGTCTGCTTTGTTGGTTTATGTTTTCTGGGGCTGAGAGAGCTTAACGCGCTTCATTTTAAGAAAGCACATGCAATAAAAAAAAAAACAGCAGCACATTAAGAGAAAATCTTCATCAATTTGACAGCACACATGTTGAAAATTGGTCACAAGACTTGCTAATATCCACGTAACACAACAGAAATGTTTCAATTGGACCCAAAAACATGACGGACCCTACTGTGATATGGATGTGTTATTATGCCGGTGTGGTGAGAAATCGAGTCGCCCCTGCAATCGAGTCTGCTCAGGACCCCAATGGATTGTCTGTGTTGAATGCCTGATCATGACAACGGCATAATAACAAATCCATATTTCAGCAGGGTCTGTCATGTTTTTGGGTTATGTTGTTATACGTTGCAAGTGTTGTGACCAATTTGCAGTGCATTTCTTCAGTTGTTTGTGTTGTGACCAATTTGCAGCGCATTTCTTCAGTTGTTTGTTGTGAGGATTTGCAACACGTCTGCTGTCAGATTGATATAGATTGTGTCTTTATTTGCTGGTGTTTTTTGTAATTTGCTTTCTTAAATTGAAGCTTGTTAAGCTTTCTCGGCCACTGTAGTTTTACTGTGGTTATGGTTAGCCTATTTTTCACTGCCATTTTTATTCAGTTTTCCCCTCTTGGTAACTGACAATCAAATGCAGCCACCTTGTAAAATACTGTCAGTGGCTGTACTGTTTTTTTCTGTTCAGTGCTCAGACAGTTCATTCTAGATTGTGCTAAAATTTTGGATTTTTGCAGCCTAAAATGACAGAATTTTTTGTATTGTTTTGCCATTAAAATATATACAAACTATACTTTTTTTCCTTAAGACCAAGATCTTTTAATGTTTACAGTTTCTGTTAACATTGATGATATGATATGAGATTAAAAACTATGATTGTTGTGTTTGAATAACATGAAGGTTTTAGTTGGCAGTGCCTTTATATCTGACGATTTTTATCAGATCAAACATTCAAAACACATGTTTTATTCTAGTGCACATTTTGTTTGCTAAATAGCTATTAAGACACACAGAACAGTTTGGATCAGATTGGATGTAATGGATATCGATATTAAAAGGATAATCTGATATTCTGTCTAGTAGCGCTACACAATACATCTTAAAATTATCATCATCGCAATGATAGTACAGTATTTGCAATATACTCACCGCGGACATGTGATAAATGACGTTTATTTTGTGCGTTGGTTGTTTATATAAATGTAACCAACCAGATGCAGCCCTTACTATCTATATCCCAGTAATTGCGGTTCTGAAATTGGAAGGTGAACCCAGAGCTGAAAACTAAACACTAATGGTGGGAAAATGACAACAGCCAATAAGAGTCAGTTTGCACCTAGACAGTTTTTTTCATCTGAATTAGATTTGATCTTTTACCTGTTTAGTTTAATATCATTACATAAATCATTGATTTTTTTTTTTAAACAAATGTAACAGTATCCTGTATATCTTAAGAAATATCATTGTCACAACACTCAACAACATGGCATATTTTTCCAGTATCACGCAGCTCTACTGACAGACAATACTCCCCATCTAACATGAGGGTAGTAATTTTTTACAATTTTCTTTTTTAGTAGTTTACATGTCCTGTGGTTTGACGTGCAGTGAGACATCTCAGTTCATTAGAGATAATAAGAAACATGAGCTCTTAATTTTTACATCAGATCTAATCAGCTCTTTCTCCTAACAAGACCATTTAAATGCTTGGACACAGACTCTGAAAGAAGCTAAATATGTTACATATATTACTTTATTTATGGATTATATGACAACATCACAAATAATAAGAAGAGGAAACGAGACCAGAAATAAACCAAACCAACAACAAAAAGAAAATTCTACATAAATATATATTTTTAACTGGTGAACCTCCTTTTAGACTGTCCAATAGATTTTAAAATGCAGTATGCTCAAGCCTGGGTTTTTTTTGTGTGTGTATAAATGTAGCTCTTCTCAGGATGTTTAAACTAAAGCTGCTCAATATATTTCAAAATTATCGTTATTGTGATTTTACTATGTGCAATATGCGCATTGCATACATCTGTGATGAATTACATGTATTTTATGCATTGCTTGTTTATCTAAATTTGACTAATTAGATTGAGTCTTACTACCTTTAGCCCCGCCTACCCAGTAGTTGCTGTTTTGCTATTGGGCTGGAGCAGCCTTAAGCTGAACCCAGAGCTGAAGATAAACACTAATGGCAGGAAAATGGCTTAAATACTAAATACTTGCACCTCGACAATGGGTTTTTTTCTGAATCAGAATTAATGACATCTAAAAAATATCTTTGAATATGTCCTAACCAACACCTAAATTTTATATATTAGAAATATATAAACAACAGAAAACTGACAATGATCAGCTCAGGTACAGCTCATGTGCTTTATTCAGTGTTAAATGCTGATAATGTGAGTTTAAATGACATTTTACATGACATTTATTGCCGTACTACTGAAAGCAGCAGCAGCAGATAGTTCAGCTCAGATCTGGAAAATAAAATAAACCGTCTAAAATTAAACTCCAGAACTGTGACTCACCTTATTCAATGCAAGACAACACATATCAGTGATTCATCAGCTACATTTAATAATGTTAAAAAGCTTTAATATGTATTAATTAGATTATAAACCTTACTATGTCGTTGGAGTGCAGTGAGTGCACTATTCTGTGCTTTTGAATAGCTGTATTTAAATTTCTGTCTACGTTATGTTCTGTTTACGTTTGTAATAATTTATAATATTTTACTAATTAATAATCACCACGTGTGAAACTGAATTTGCATTTGGCTGTTACTTTCCAGCGGAGGCTGCATTGCAGTCACGTACGCATGCTTTGGGAGCCCTTCTGCCTGAATGAATGAAATGCGATGTTTTTCACCAAAGCAACCCGGGTGCTAAAATATAATTGGCTAAACTAGCATCGAGCAGATTAAAAGAACCAAAACAAAGACAGCTGTTCCGACATGTTACTCACATTTCTAAAGCAGAATATCTAACTCCAGCATTGTTTTTCAGATATACAAGAATGTTCACTGAGCATGTTTCTGAAATATCTGCAAACATATGGTATTTTAATGCTTCAGAAGAGTCAAAAACTTACCTACAGCACCATTAATACTCAACATAAATATTACATATTTTTTCCAGCATCATGCAGCTTAACTCAACATCTGCAAGTTGATTCTTAAACGGCTTCATAAAGCTCCCACAGGCGTTTCTAAATCAGATTTCAGCAGCTGTTTGGTTCAACATGTTGTGTTTCTGCATTTGTGAACTGCAGCGTGAGCTTCACATCTCTCTTCTCGGTCCACGCCCCACTCACCACCAGATTGCTTAGTGGACTAGTTAATTGACTCAGTGCTTTGAATAATTCATCTTTCTCATTCTCTGGTGAGTCCCGTTTCTACCGCTGTCTGACTGCCTGTGATGTGATGTGATAGATGCACTTTTCAACTACAGCCTGCATTGTGACCCATTTGTGTCTGCTAGTTGTCTACAAAAATCCTTGCTTCATTGGTGTCTCCATGCTCCCCTTACTCTCTTCAAACCATTGTATTTATAATGAAGAATAAAAGAGTCAGTAAATTATTCACATGCTTTTCCTACCAAGGGAAACTGCTGTTTACTGAACGATTATTTTTGGCAGACTGAATATGGTTCTTCTAATTTTATATGTATTATTGTTTTTGGAGATTTATTAATGAGAGTCTATGTCAGTTAAGGATGCAATAATTATAGATTTTGTATTAGTAATAAAGGGACTAAGGCGAAAGATAATGAATGAATAAATGAATGAATAAATATAAATTGAAACTAAATAGATTGTTGCGTGTTTTACGTCATGCTGTAATCAATTTTAACATGTATTGTTTTTTCCACGCATATATAGACATTGCATGAAACATTAGGTCATGAAAATTTATTTGAAAGTCTTGGAAAAATCATATAAAAGTCATGGAATTTTAGTAGTAAAAATGTGTATGAACCCTGCGCATGACTGTGTTCGCGACATTCTTTCAGCTAGGTGCGCCTGGAAATCGTGAGTGCGTTGCGAGTCACGTGACCAGAATTGACTGGTCAGTCGTTATTGGAAATAGTGAACTTGCATCACGAGACAAGAATTGACTGGTCAGTCTTTATTGGAAATAGTAAACTTGCGTTTGCAAAAGACGAGATATATGAATAGCCCTTAGTAAATAACCTCAGCCATAGAAATGAAATAAAATCAGCCTGTAATCTAGTGTGCGTGCATATAAGTCTCGCTGTACAAGCTCCGAACTTTAAACCAGTGCACAGTTGGCATAACTTCAAATTCCATGCAGAAACGCACTGTAAGAAGCCTTTACGATTAATTAACCGCGATGAATTGAAGCGTAGTTAATATTGAAACCGGTTAATTGTTGCATCCCTAATGTAAGTGAATCCATATTGTCTGTTCAGCTTTAGCGGTCTTTGATTACTTGATTAGATTCCACTGTGTAAATGAATTTTTCATATGCTTTTTATTCATATGCTTGTTTCAAACACAAATTCACTTTATTTTCCTGTATAATTTTAGCATAGTAAAAGTCACTACACTGTAAAAGTGATCAGTTACATTACATTACTAAAAAAAACAAAGTAAAGGATTTTGTATCTTGGAACTATAATAATGCACAGTTCGTTTACTTCATTTTAAGGCAACAGGTTTACTTACTATTAAGCCAACTAATCATTGTTTACATCAAATGCAATGAAAGGCTAATGTCTTATTGCTACACTGTGAAACAACTTGTGGTCGGAAGCACTAGTTGTTTTATTTTATTATTATTATTTTTTTTAACCACAACTGCATACCACGTACCTCTGATATATCGCCTTACCAACCTTCACAGACATGTAAACATGCACTGTACATGTTTGTCTGGCAGAGTTATTCTCACTTCTGCAGTTTACCTTCCTGACTCCTGGAGAAATGCGGAACTTAAAACTCTCCTCATGATGCTCATCATAAAAGCAAAGACCAAATTAGATCACCTTCAATTACAACCGGAAAAAAATAATATACAAGGTCATCCTCTGTAAGAACAGGGTCATGCGGCAGACTTGCTCTTCATAGCTGTCACCATCACGGGGCATAAATAAAGCGGATATACAGATTTATAGAGCTTGAGAATAGGCACAAATATCACAAAATTAGCAATAGCACAAAAATAGTAAATGCAAGATACAGTATGGACTGTATTGCAGACGTGTGATAAATTTCATTGCAATCAATATGCAATCAGCCTGACTATCTTTAGGCCCGCTTCCCCGGTAGTTGCTGTTTTGTTATTGTCTGGAGCCCAAACATGAACCCAGAGCTGAAAACAACAACAGAAGCTCTCGTGCTAGATGTGGCAAACAGTTTCCTGAAAATTCCATCCCACAGACTTTTCATAGCGGACTTGAAGCCAACGGAAGTCTTTTATCCACTCTTGGAAAAGTGTAGATGGTGGATTAACATTCAGCACATGATCACTAGTAAGATGTGTCATTATTTGTAACTTTAGATGTCATGGTTTCTAAAACCAAATCTGTCAGTGTAATCTTCATTCTCATCTTCAGCGCTTTACAGTTTTTCGCGGTAGTAGCTCTCTCTGTCATCCCAAGCCAGAAGGCATTGACTGAGTGATTGACAGCTGATATTTCAGTGCTAGAGCAGTGGTGGGCCAATAAGAAGAGAGTGAAGGCGGGGCAAGCATTATGGACTTGGCTTTGTTTACTGCAGCAAGCTGACAAGACGACTGTTTTAAACCATTCCTGAGCGTTGCGTTTTGCGTTTCAAGGGCAAAGATGCATTCTGCGTGAATGTCTCCCGAATTCGCGCATGTGGTGAAAACTTTGCAGTAAAAACCTGGTTGCACAACTTTATGCACTCGCACAGATGCTCCCAATTATATTTTGAGGTCACATAGACAAAATTTCGGGAGCATACGCAACCAAAATTTCGAGCCCTGCTCCACCAAAGTAAAGGAGTAAAGTAAAGATTAAAAGTAAAGGGAAAGTAGAGGCTGAATGGACAGACAAATCAGACAACTGTTGATATGTCTCAGTCAGCTTAGTGCAAGTTAATATTATGTGCAAAAATATGGGTTGAAATGAGTGTTTTACATACAGCGTTGGCTTAGAATACGTTTTTAATGAGGTTGTTCAATCTATACAGTCTTGGGTTTAGGTACGAAATGCTACAAGTGAAAACAAGAACTGCTTTTGACCTCTTAGCAGAAGGAAAATGACACTTCTGCAAAGCCACTGTACTTCTTCTGCTAGTAAACAAAAGCGACGGTAGCATGTGTGACTTCCTGTGTGTGCGCTACATGTGTGCCTGAGCTTTGGAAATGGGGTGAGAATGTGTTAATTAGATGCTGCCCAGTTTGTCTGCCTGACACCAGAAAACATATGATCTGTGACAGTCTCTCAACTAGTAATGAACTGGTGCTAAAATGACTCCAATTCAGAAAATGAGCTGAGAAGTAAACAAGTACATTCTTTAAAAAAAAGAAGAAGCTTGTGCATTGTTGAAAATCAGATGCATTCAGTGCAGTGGAGCATAATTTATGGGCACTTGAAATTATTGTTTCAGATGCTGATACGTTTGATCGAAGTAAACTGTGCATTATTAAATTAAAATGAAATGTTCCTTTGAATAAATATCATTGTAATACAACAATATAAATATTGCTTTGGGAATTAACTTAAAGGGCACCTATTTTACAAGATGTTAGATAAGCCTTTGGTGTGTCCAGAATGTGTCTGTAAAGTTTCAGCTCAAAATACCCATCAGATTATTTATTATAGCCTCTTTTGTAGTCTGTAACTTTAAATGTAAATGAGCAGCTTCTCCTCGCCCACCGATCCCACATGTGTCTGCTTCTCATCATGCTTTACATCAGATAAACAGCAGTCAGTGACAGAGACAGACTCTGATGAAGCGGAAATACAGCTTAGTAGTCAAAAATACCATGTAAGTTTATTTGATGTATTTGTGGTGGCGTTTATTCAAGCCTTTCTGATACGATGAGTCACACACAAATGCCGTTTGCAGAACACACACACACACACACACACACACACACACACACACACACACACACACACACACACACACACATATATATATATATATATATATATATATATATATATACACACCATGTGGCCTTGGTGATTATAGCGGTTAAAAATACATAGTGATTTTACTGTCTTTATTACAAACATGCTTTGTTTTAAAAACATTTGAACTTATAAACTAACTATTGATGTGCAGCTGATCACAGAGAGTTGTTACATTTATTTTAATCCCAGTTTCTTTGCAAAAAATGTTCTGTGGACACGTGTATATATGTTATTATTAAGACATGGCACCTCTCAATCACTTTGGTGGGCGGGGAAACTGCACTACTACGTCTCGTTGCGGTGGGCCTCAAAATCACTGGGATTTGGATTCTATTTTAACGTCAGTAAATGTAAAATAAAGAGACTTGTTATGTTTATATTACTCCAAGTAGTAGCACTGTCGCCTCACTGCAAGAAGATCGCTGGTTCGAGCCTCGGCAGGGTCAGTTGGCATTTCTGTGTGAAGTTTCCATGTTCTCCCCGTATTGGTGTGGGTTTCGTCCGGGTGCTCCAGTTTCCCCCACAGTCCAAACACATGCGCTATAGGGGAATTAGGTAGGCAAAATTGTCTATAGTGTATGAGTGTAATTGAAGTGTATGAGTGTAATTGAGAGTGTATTTATGTGTCCCAGTGATGAGTTGCAGCTGGAACGGCATCCGCTGCGTAAAACATATGCTGGATAAGTTGGCAGTTCATTCCACTGTGGTGACCCTAGATTAAAAAAGGGACTAAGCCGAAATGAAAATGAATGAATGAAGTTGTCCAAAATAAAAATTAATAAGAAGTGAAAAGTTAAAGTTGTAAAAAATATGTATAAAAATACAAAATTACTAAATCCAATAATTTAAATAAAAATATTATTCAATAAAATATAAAACAATTTAGTTTTAATGCAAAAATCTAAATTTTGCTTTGGAAATTAACTAAAATAAAGTAAGTTTACTAAAATGCAATGACGAAAACTGAAGAGGTCAAAAGTACATAACAAAATTACTAATTAATTATATATTACTAATAAGTCAATTATACATTTTTTGATAAATATAAAATAAATGTAATATTATTAATAAATAATTTATAAATTTTTCAAAGTATTGATAGCAAACAGAGACCTTGAACTGAACAAAAGTGGTGAATAATGTTGATTGCTGTTTTATCTTAGTTTAAATTGTTTTAAAATTGAGTTCAATATTAATTTCAGACAAATTCAGTGAAAATAGCTAATTTTCCCTTTCAAACTGTTTATAAATAACATTTGCTAAAGAATATTTGCATGCTCTAATTTAAAATGAACTAGTGTACTGGAGGTTGCACGGTGGTGCAGTAGGTAGCACAATCGCCTCACAGCAAGAAGGTCGCTAGTTCGAGCCTCAGCTGGGTAAGTTGGCATTTCTGTGTGGCATTTTCCCGTGTTGGCGTGGGTTTCCTCCGGGTTCCCTTACAAGTCCAAAGACATGCGGTACAGGGGAATTGGGTGAGCTAAATTGTCTGTAGTCTATGTATGTGAATGAGTGTGTATGGATGTTTCCCAGTGATGGGTTGCAGCTGGAAGGGCTCCGCTACGTAAAACATGTGCTGCATAAGTTGGCGGTTCATTCCTCTGTGGCGACCCCAGATTAATAAAGGGACTAAGCCGAAAATGAATAAATGAACTGTGTACTGCCATTTTTTGTAAAAGTGTATGTGCTTAATTTCAAATAGAATTTGAATGAATGATTATTGCCTCTGTGAATCAAATATACTTTCATTTAATGTCATCAGTATCCATCCTCTCATAATCCTGTGTTAGCAGCACTTCTGTTTTGTGGAGTTCATTAGTGTGACTCAGGGGCAAACCGAGCTGACAGGAAACACAACCCGTTCCTGTAAAAGGCTGTTTTTCTCCCTGCGTATCCAGCAACACTGTATCACTGTGTTTATTGTGCAGTCCAGCCTGTGGGTCACATGCAATTTGGGAAACTCTGATCTGATGCTGCGACCTCTTGCAATACACTCTGACTGTAAATTAGAAAAGATGCAGAATCTGAATCATGAAGCTATGCTTGGAAAATAGTAGCATATGTTTATTGGTATAATATATATTTTGGAGTGTACATGTACACTATGTCATGTTTCATTCATTTATTCATTTTCCTTCACTTAGTCTCTATTTCAGAGGCCGCCACAGCGGAATAAACCGCCAACTATTTAAACATATGTCCTGGGCAACACTGATTCACACACACTCATACACTACAGCCAATTTAGTTTATTCAATTCCCCTATAGCGCATGTGTTTGGACTGTGGGGGAAACCAGAGCACCTGAAGGAAACCCACGCCAACACGTGGAGAACATGCGAACTCCACACACTAACGCCAACTGACCCAGATGGGACTCGAACCAGCGACCTTTTTGCTGTGAGGCAACAGTGCTAACCACTGAACCATAGTGCCGCCCATGTCTTGTTTCTGCATGCATAAAAGAGCTCTGAACTATTCTAGTAGATCACCAAAAAATGATCTTTTATTTCCAGTGTGGTGAGTTTTAACTGCATTTTTGCAATGTTGCCTTATCAGATAACCAACCATATATACATTTATCCAGTAGATACCTAAATAAAATGGCAAATCAGTAGTTTTTAGAGCAAATATGAGTAGTGCAATGTGTGATGTGACGTGATGTGGTAGTTTGCAGTATAATACTGTGCGAAACACTTTTTTGGGGGAATATTATCTACTGGTGCTGCTGGCATGGTATTTTGCAATGTGGAAGTTAGCTCTTTTCTATCATTGTTTGAGGACTTTATTTGCCTATGGAGAAATGACTAGGATTAATAAACTGCAGTAATAGGTCAAGCTATTTGCTTTCCAAACAATTGTGTTTATAAATAATAGGGCTTTGAACCTGCACTGGTCTCACTGTTATCATGCCATCGATTCGGTTTAGGTCGATATCTCTGTGCATCACGGTGCATTGATGATGATTTGCATGCACAATTTCTTTCTTCACAACACATGAATTCTTGCATTAAAATTTCTAAATGTATTTATATATTGTTTGTATATATATTGTTATATTGTTTGTATATATATATATTATTTAACTGTACTCAAATGTAAATTAATGTTATTTTACAGTAAATTTCTGTAATTTACGTCTGTTATTTTACAGTAAATTTCAGTAATTTAGCATCTGTTATTTTACAGTAATTTTTTGTAATTTAATGTCTGTTATTTTACAGTAAATTTCTGTAATTTAATGTCTGTTATTTTACAGTAAATTTCTGTAATTTAGCGTCTGTTATTTTACAGTAAATTCCTGTAATTTAACGTCTGTTATTTACAGTAAATTTCTGTAATTTAACGTCTGTTATTTTACAGTAAATTTTTGTAATTTAATGTCTGTTATTTTACAGTAAATTTCTGTAATTTAGCGTCTGTTATTTTACAGTAAATTCCTGTAATTTAGCGTCTGTTATTTACAGTAAATTTCTGTAATTTAACGTCTGTTATTTTACAGTAAATTTTTGTAATTTATCGTCTGTTATTTTACAGTAAATTTCTGTAATTTAACGTCTGTTATTTTACAGTAAATTTTTGTAATTTAACGTCTGTTATTTTACAGTAAATTTCTGTAATTTAGCGTCTGTTATTTTACAGTAAATTCCTGTAATTTAGCGTCTGTTATTTACAGTAAATTTCTGTAATTTAACGTCTGTTATTTTACAGTAAATTTCTGTAATTTAATGTCTGTTATTTTACAGTAAATTTCTTTAATTTAGCGTCTGTTATTTTACAGTAAATTCCTGTAATTTAACGTCTGTTATTTACGGTAAATTTCTGAAATTTAACGGCCGTTATTTTACAGTAAATTTTTGTAATTTAACGCTGTTATTTTACAGTAAATTCCTGTAATTTAACGTCTGTTATTTACAGTAAATTTCTGTAATTTAACGTCTGTTATTTTACAGTAAATTTTTGTAATTTAATGTCTGTTATTTTACAGTAAATTTCTGTAATTTAACGTCTGTTATTTTACAGTAAATTCCTGTAATTTAACGTCTGTTATTTACAGTAAATTTCTGTAATTTAACGTCTGTTTTTTTACAGTAAATTTTTGTAATTTAGCGTCTGTTATTTTACAGTAAATTTTTGTAATTTAATGTCTGTTATTTACAGTAAATTTCTGTAATTTAGCGTCTGTTATTTTACAGTAAATTCCTGTAATTTAGCGTCTGTTATTTACAGTAAATTTCTGTAATTTAACGTCTGTTATTTTACAGTACATTTTTGTAATTTAACGTCTGTTATTTTACAGTAAATTTCTGTAATTTAACGTCTGTTATTTTACAGTAAATTTTTGTAATTTAACGTCTGTTATTTTACAGTAAATTTCTGTCATTTAGCGTCTGTTATTTTACAGTAAATTCCTGTAATTTAGCGTCTGTTATTTACAGTAAATTTCTGTAATTTAACGTCTGTTATTTTACAGTAAATTTTTGTAATTTAATGTCTGTTATTTTACAGTAAATTTCTGTAATTTAATGTCTGTTATTTTACAGTAAATTTCTGTAATTTAGCGTCTGTTATTTTACAATAAATTCCTGTAATTTAACGTCTGTTATTTACAGTAAATTTCTGTAATTTAACGTCTGTTATTTTACGGTAAATTTCTGAAATTTAACGGCCGTTATTTTACAGTAAATTTTTGTAATTTAACGTCTGTTATTTTACAGTAAATTTCTGTAATTTAACGTCTGTTATTTTACAGTAAATTTTTGTAATTTAACGTCTGTTATTTTACAGTAAATTTCTGTAATTTAGCGTCTGTTATTTTACAGTAAATTCCTGTAATTTAGCGTCTGTTATTTACAGTAAATATCTGTAATTTAACGTCTGTTATTTTACAGTAAATTTTTGTAATTTAATGTCTGTTATTTTACAGTAAATTTCTGTAATTTAATGTCTGTTATTTTACAGTAAATTTCTGTAATTTAGCGTCTGTTATTTTACAGTAAATTCCTGTAATTTAACGTCTGTTATTTACAGTAAATTTCTGTAATTTAACGTCTGTTATTTTACGGTAAATTTCTGAAATTTAACGGCCGTTATTTTTCAGTAAATTTTTGTAATTTAACGGCCGTTATTTTTCAGTAAATTTCTGTAATTTAACAGCTGTTATTTTGCAGTTTATTTTTGGCACCCCAGCTGCTGGATTTTTTTTACAATGTTTTAATATGAATAAAACAAATTTTAATATGAATTTCAGCAAGTAAACACCCTTAATGTGTTAATTCCTTTATTAAGATTTGCATGGTGATGTTTACTTTCACTGTTTCATTCAGTCATGCAGTGAAGAATACTGTCAATATATGAAATTTTTTAAAGATCATTTGGAAGATTAGACTGGTTAGCATCTGCTGGTTGACTTGTTTTGAAGAGCTGCTAGAGGTGTTAACAACACATTTGCTTGTCTACTTTTTTAAAATTTCACAGTTGAAGAGTTCAATATAGACACTAGTGAGGGAGTGTTTGTTCTAAACACTAATGAGGAATAAAGTGAGTGTTTGTTCCATTAATAGATACCATGAGGGTTTGAAAGTGTTCCAATAGTCACTAGTTAGGGATCGAGTGAGTGTGTGTTCTAATGATAGTCACTAGTGAGGGAGTGAGAGAGTGTGTTCTAATGATAGTCACTAATGAGGGTTTGAGAGGGTGTGTTCTAATTTTAGTCATTAGTGAGGGATTGAGTGAGTGCTTGTTCTGATGATAGTCACTACTGAGGGAGTGAGAGAGTTTTTGTTCTAAAGATAGACACTAATGAGGGATAGAGTGAGTGTTTGTTCTATAGATCAGAGGTTCTCAAAGTGGGGGTCGCGGGACAATGAAGGGGGGTCACCTGGTGATTTTCAAAAATCAATAAATTTTTATTAAACCTTAAGACTTACTGTATTTTATCAATCTACTGATGAGAACTATAGTTACTATAAACTATATAGTTACTATAGTAGCTTATAGTTACTAGTTCTATTGGATTGCGACTTCTTGGGTAATTACATTATACTAAAGACACAGCAATACTGTCAGATGCAGCAGATTTTGTAACACCAGGTTAAACTTTCTAGCCCATTTACTGCACTGACATACATTAAAAAAAACAAAACAAAGAATAGACTTGGGTCTATTGGTGTGTGTGTGCGTCATTGCATGCGAGGTTTCTGTATTTATAACAACCACCACAGAGAATATTGGCAGTCACGAGTCACTGGCATTCTCATTTTGGGGGTCGCGGGCTGAAAAGTTTGGGAACCCCTGCTATAGATAAGGGTTTGAAAGTGTTCCAATGATAGTAACTAATGAGGGTTCGAGTGAGTTTGTGTTCTAATGATAGTCTCTAATGAGGGATCGATTGAGTGTGTGTTCTAATGATAGTCACTAATGAGGGATCGAGTGAGTGTGTGTTCTAATGATAGTCACTAGTGAGGGAGTGAGAGAGTGTGTTCTAATTATAGTAACTAGTGAGGGATTGAGAGAGTGTGTTCTAATGATAGTAACTAGTGAGGGATTGAGAGAGTGTGTTCTAATGATAGTAACTAGTGAGGGATCGAGTGAGTGTGTCTTCTAATGATAGTCACTATAGTGAGGGAGTGAGAGAGTGTGTTCTAATGATAGTAACTAGTGAGGGATCGAGTTAGTGTGTCTTCTAATGATAGTCACTATAGTGAGGGAGTGAGAGAGTGTGTTCTAATGATAGTAACTAGTGAGGGATTGAGAGAGTGTGTTCTAATGATAGTAACTAGTGAGGGATCGAGTGAGTGTGTCTTCTAATGATAGTCACTATAGTGAGGGAGTGAGAGAGTGTGTTCTAATGATAGTAACTAGTGAGGGAGTGAGAGAGTGTGTTCTAATGATAATCACTAATAAGGGATTGAGGGAGAGAGATTTGTCACATGACTCCTCCAGCTGGTTCAGAACTGTATGTTGATCTGAATGTCCAGCACAGATGACCACAGGAGCAGTGAAAGTGAAAGATTTCTGCTAGCAGAGGAACTTATGATCTGTTTGTTCAGTCACTCTGAACCTTGATCTGATTCTCACTCTAAATCTACAAACTAGTTACATCCTCCTTTCCTTCCCATTTCTCTGTTCTTCAGTTTTTTAAGTTGTTTTGTGTGCGTGGATCATCATCCTCTTCTTCTGTCTGTTTTATTCCATCTGTGTGTGTCTCATCTGTGTGCGTGTTTCAGCCCCTCGCCGCCCATAGACTCTCTCAGCATCTGCTTCTGCTGCTCCTGATCCTCTGGTGAGTGTCTGTGTCTCCTGCAGATGCGTGTGATCTTCAGTAAAGCTGCTTTCAATTTTTGATACGACTAACACACCGCAAAACATGATTATCTTTCTTTGATATTTTGTGTGGTTTCTAGTCCAAATATCTAACAATTCTTAAATTGAGAAGCATTTGTCTAGACAAGGAAAAAGTATAAGAACTAATATGCCAAAATAAAAAAAAAATAAAAATAATAAAAAATAGCTAATTCTTAGCCATATATTTTAAATAATGTGTCAAAAATAATGTGAAATGTGTGAATCTAGGATTTAAATATCTTTAAAATGTTAAAATATTTAGCAGTAAAATAAAGCAGTATGGAAAATGTGCAGGTATTTTATTGCAAAACAAAAGGTGGCTGACTTAAAAGTGACAGAAAACTATGCAAAATATCACTTCATTTTTTTTTAATCGTGTTGAACCCATGTAAATATCTGTTTCCACAACGTTAGAAACAGACGTTTTCTTTTAGCCTCATTATTTGATGTTGCCGTCTCTTCACTGTACTGGTTTTTACCAAGTTGTGGAAAAAAATGATGTGCTCAGAACACTCGATCCGATAAAAGGAACCAAATATATGTATATAGGATGAAATGTTAATTTATTCTGCATGATTTTTAAAACAAAAGTCAAACACTTACAGTAAACAACTGTTTTATTTTAATTCAAGACAAGATTGAATTGATTACTGATTTTCAATATTTTTTTGCTTAATTATTGCTCATATTTAATCTAAAGAAGGATTTACAGTTGCTAATCTCAGCACTTCTTTGTTTTTATGTGCTCGTTTTGCTTAGGTGCCCATGAGTTTCATGAAGGGGCCTATGAATAAAATAGATTGGTATTTTATTTGTTTATTTATTTATTTGGTAACACTTTAGTTTGTCACAATTCATGCTATTACCTATTAGTTATTATTCCCGCCTATTATTAAAATATACACTCACACTCTGAACACACAACACGTCCAACCTTGAGGCGGATGGGCTACAGCAGCAGAAGACCACACCGGGTGCCGCTCCTGTCAGCTAAGAACAGGAAACTGAGGCTACAATTCACACAGGCTCACCAAAACTGGACAATAGAAGATTGGAGAAACGTTGCTGCTCTGATGAGTCTCCATTTCTGCTGCCACATTGGGATGCTCGGCTCAGAATTTGGCATCAACAACATGAAAGCATGGATCCATCCGGCATTGTGTCAGCGGTTCAGGCTGGTGGTGGTGGTGTAATGGTGTGGGGGAGATTTTCTTGGCACACTTTGGGCTCATTAGTACCAACTGAGCATCGTGCCAACACCACAGCCTACCTGAGTATTGCTGCTGACCATGTCCATCCCTTTATGAGCACAGTGTGTCCATCTTCTGATGGCTACTTCCAGCAGGATAATGCACCATGTCATAAAGCGTGAATAATCTCAAACTGGTTTCTTGAACATGACAATGAGTTCAATACGACAGAGCACCCAATTACTACCTTACTAACTATTAAGAAACAGCAAATTAGTGGTGTATAAAGCCAGTAGTGTAACTTAATGGTTTCCTAATACTTTGAATTGTGACTTAAAAAGTGTTACCATTTTTTTTTTTATTGTAAATAAAGCAATTATTGGAGAAATGTAAAGCAAAGTGTTACTTTCTGTTTCTTTGTAATTTAAATTTAAGGAATTTTAATTGTTAAATTTGCTTTAAAATCCTTTTTTTTTCCATTTTTAAATTAAACATAACATAAACAGAACAGTTGGAACAAAATGCTGAGAAATTATTGTCAAAATTATTTGTTCTCATTTTTCCACTTCCTTCTTCTCTTGCAATTGTTTTTTTCTATGTTGTCGCAAATAAAAGTGATGTTTCTGATTAAACCGATGTTATTGTTACTGTTTAGTGTTGTTTTATTCAGTAGCAGTGGTTGATTAGTGTGACATGGTGTGATTCTTGACAAAAGACATTGATTGATTGATTGAGTGAAGGATCAATATTTTGCCATCATTGTGAAAACGACACTTTAGATGTCTTCAGGAGTTCAGTGAGGAGTCTGGAAGTGGTGCAGGACAGTCTGTCTGTCAGTACAGTTGTGGAACGCTTGATCAGAGCATGTCACTCCGCTAGTGTTTTGTCCCCAAGTCAGATGCTTTTGTTGAAGCTGTGGATTACTGAAGCACACTCAACCAGTTCTATTGTGTGTGTGTGTGTGTGTGTGTGTGTGTGTGTGTGTGTGTGTGTGTGTGTGTGTGTGTGTGAGACTGTGTGTGACTGTGTGTGTGTGTGAGTGTGTGAGTGTGACAGCTGGAGGATCAGTAAAAGCTGCGACAGAATTAACACACATCCCCCACAATTGCTAGTAAAAAAGGTCAGATGACCATCAGCAGGTGGAAATCCTGTGAAGATTAGACATTCCTTAAGTTTCATTACGGTTTCTGACTGTGACTCACACACATAGGCATTTTAATATTTAAAGTATGGAATGTTAGCTAAACTAATGTTTGCTAAATATATTAATTGTTCTAAAAAAGGCAGTTCTTTGCACATTTATTTTATTTCTTTTTAAATATTGGTTTATTTGAGTGGTAAATTTTGTAAGAAGAGGATTATTATTAGATGTATAATCACTTACAAATATGTATCATAAATTATGGAATGTTTTTATTTTTTTATTTGACTAAATGTTTGATGAAATGTCTTAGTTGTCCTAAAATAGGTTGTTCTTTGCACATTTATTATCATTATTTGTTTACCGTTTGTTAATTACGGTTTCACTGAGAGCATAAACTGACATGTTTTGTAAGAAGCAAATGATGATGATGATTATTATTATTATTACTATTATTATTATTGTTATTATTTTCAGATGTATATATATTTTATTTTTTATTAATATTTTTTTAAACTAAATGCTGAAATCTCCTAATTGTCCTAAAGTAGGCTGTTGTTTGCACATTTATTATTATTATGGTTTTATTGAGGGGTAAAATAACAGGTTTTGGAAGAAAATTATTATTATTATTGTTGTTGTATGTATAGGTATTTTATTTAAATTATGGAGTGCTATTATTATTACTGTTAATTCTGACTAAAAGTTTGATAAAATGTCTTAAATGTCCTGAAATAGTCTAGTTTTTTTGTACATGTATTTATTAGTTTTTATTTATTTTATTGACTTGTTAATTACAGGAGGTTAATTGAGGGAGTGAGGACAGGTTTTATAAGAAGAGGATTATTAATATTATTTATTATTATTATTTGTTAGATGTATAGATATTTTATTATTTAAATTTTATAATGTTATTATTTATTTTTTTAGACTAAACAATTGCCGAAATCTCTTAATTGTCCTGAAGTAGGCTGTTCTTTGCACATTTATCATACCCTTCCTCCCCGGCCGGCAGCTAGTTCTGTGCAACTCACACTTGCTTGTCCACTAAAGCTAAGCAGCTGCACATGGTCAGTACCTGGATGGACCCCATCCCATGAAAGCTAGGTTGCTGCCAGAAGTAGTGCTAGTGAGACCAGCAGGGGGTGCTCAACCTGCGGTCTGTGAGGGTCCTAGCACCCCAGTATAGTGATGGGGACTCTATACTGCGCAGTGAGCGCTGTCTTTGGAATGAGACGATAAACCTGTGGACATTTAAAATCCCGGCCACATTTGCTCACTGGCCTCTGTCCATCCTGGCCTCCTAATCAGCTGGTGATTGGTATGTCATCTGGCTCAAAATGTCTGCCGTCGCGTCATCCAGGTGGATGCTGCACTCTGGTGGTGGATGAAGAAATTCCCCGCAGTGTGTAAAGTGCTTTTTTCGAGAAAAGCGCTATATAAATGTAAGGAATTATTATTAATTTGTTAATTACGGTTTTATTAAGGAGTAAAATGACTGGTTTTTATTATTATTGGATTATTAGATGTATAGGTATTTTATCATTTAAATGATGGAATATTGTCATTATTATTATTTGTATTTGCTTAGAGAATTGTATAAAAGACTCTGTTCTTTATAAGTGTATTTGTTATTGTTTGTTTATTACTATTTATGAATGAATAGGACTTTTATTATTATGTGATATATAGCTGTTGTATAATATAAACAATGTATTTTTAATTCTCAGTTGTTTTTCATAATATAAATGTAAAATATTTGTAGTTTTTATTATTACAGTTATTTTTTGCATTATGACCCTTCTTCATATTACAACAGATTTGGTGAGATTAATTTATTCAGGGCAGTGTTATAGATGTCCCAGGAGCTGTGTAGTGTGTTTCCTTGCGTCTGGCCTCTTACTCACTCCCTCATGTGAGTGGAAGTTGCTCCATGTAATGTGATTATTTTGTGTCTGTTCCAGTAAATGAAGGCTGGCAGCAAAAACAGAGACGTCTTTGGATGCATTGAGCGTTCACTGCTCCAGTGAATGAAGGAAAAGACTTACTGATCAAAACTGTCCTATATATATTTGCTTTTGTAAAAAAATTTACATATGGTTTGATATGCAACTAAAATTCACATTGCAAAGATTCACATTGCAAAGAAAGGTGTTCAATTCTAGCACGCCATTGCTAATGTTCAAATTAAAAGACTAATTAAAAGTGTTCAACTAGCCCTACACTATACAGAAAGCATGAGTATTTAGTTTTTCATCGTGTAAATGTCATTGTTTTTCTCTGTTTTCAGGTCAGTCTTCAGTGCTTGGAGAGTTTTCTGTGCACGTTTCACTGTGTGCGACACCTCAGTGACCCCAGAGCAAAGGATGCGCTCAAATTCTGGTGAGCTCTCTTCTTTTACATGATTACATCCCGAGTCTGTGGTAAAAACGATACAAAAAATGAACTGTGGTGTTTGATTTTTTTTTAAAAATTCTCCTTGACAACCAAACATTGACTCTCACTTGATGTAGATTATTAGATTTTTTCGTATATTTAAGGAAACAGCAAGGGAGCATGTCATCAGGGTGGACGACCAAAACAACAAGAAAAGTACCTACAAAAGAAACGAAATGATCCAAAAATATCCAAAAGAAAAACTGAATGATCAGACAATTAGTTAAACTGATTATCAAAATAAACGTGCAGGCCACCCGTACACACAGATTTTTGAAGACCTGTTCAACATGTCAAACATGCACATGTCATCAGGCTCAGGAAAACGTGTCACAGTGTTGTTCACACTGTGGGTCTGTAATCCTCCTCTGTTCTCATATCTGCATTGACTTGTATGCAATGTACTTCAGCAAATACTTAATTATCTTCAAAAAATAATTTTATAGCCATTTTTATTTCCTGTTTAAACAATGTGACTACCATATTCTTTCAAATGCAGATCATCGAGACAATTTAATCATCCACCATCAAAAATTGCCATGTTGCACACCCCTAACATGCACGATGATACAGATCACTGCTATTTAAGTGACTTTTTCAGGTATCAGCAGTGCAGTTCTGTCTAGATCTGACACATGCATTATTTAAAAGGGATTGTTTTCATCAAACATTATTATTTGCTCTTAAGGGTTAGTTCACACACAAATGACAATTAAACCATTAAGGCATCCTAGGGGTGTGTATCAGGGTGATATCTTATCATGATAAATACCAGAATATGTTGTGATATATACAGTGATCAGCATATATGAGTACACCCCTCACAAATCTCTCATTTGAAGTAATATTTTCGGTCCCATTTATATTAAGTGGCCTTAACAAATATGCACTGGAATTAATAGTTTGTTACAATGTACTTATTGTGTAAATACAAGTATTTACTGTGTACTTGTGCTTGATTAAATACCTGTAAGTAATTACATCTGTAATGAACTTTTGTAATTACATTTGTAAATACACTGTTGACCATTCCTTACACCTTAACCCACCCTTAAACCTACCCATGCCACCAAACCTGCCCAAAACCCAACCTAGATCCCAACTCGAAAGCACCACAAGTGTTCTCAAATACATTATAAACACAGTAAGTACATTGTATTTATTTTTTGATGTAAGTACATAGTAGTTAGGGACTATAATAAAAAGTGGGACCATATTTTCTAAAGGATGCAATATTACATACAGTTAAAGTCAGAATTATTAAGCCTCCTTCATTTTTTTTTGTTTTTAAAATATTTCCCAAATTATGTTTATAAGAGCAAGAAAATTTTCACAGCATGTCTGATTTTTTTTTCTTCTAGAGAAAGTTTTATTTATTTTATTTAGACTAAAATAAAAGCAGTTTCATTTTTTAAACACCATTTAAGGACAAAATTATTAGCCCCTTTAAGCAAATGTTTTTTTCAATAGTCTACAGAACAAACCATCATTGTACAATAACTTCCCTAATTCCCCTAACCTGCCTAGTTAACCTAATTAACCTAGTTAAGCCTTTAAATGTCACTTTAAGCTGTATAGAAGTGTCTTGAAGATTATCTAATCTAATATTATTTACTGTCATCATGGCAAAGATAAACTAAATCAGTTATTAGAGATGAGTTATTAAAACTATTATGTTCAGAAATGTGTTGAAAAAAAATCTTCTTTGTGTTAAACAGAAATTGGGGAAAAAATAAACAGGGGGGCTAATAATTCTGACTTCAACTGTACGTATGTCCTGGCTCTTTCCAGTTCTACAATAGCAGCAGGTGGCTGTTTCTCTTCATCAGTCCAAAACAAGTCCAATAAAGCACATCCCAAAAGTGCCCCACAGCGCTCTGGGGGTGAATAAAAGTGTCCTCTGGGAAAGTCATACATTTCTGTCAGGAAAAATATTCATATTTTAAACTGTATAAACATTTCCTCATAACTTCTGCTTTTTTGTTTTTAAGGTTTTAGACATAATTATTATTTCTTAGGCAACAAGACAAGTGCTCTTCCTTCTTTGTACTTTATATTTGATTTTATTTAGTTTTATTTCATTATATGTCATAGTTTTCCATGTCATAGTTTTATAGAAATATTTAAACGTCATTTATTAACAGAGTTCCCGCAGGTCCTTGAAGTCTTAAAATGTCTGAAATTAAAATCCGGGAAATTAAGGTCTTAAATTGTCTTAAATTTACCGTAAAGTGGCTGTAAGTGTTACATTTTCAGCCGGTCTGCTTAATGACGATAGGGAAGCACGGTCCACCGTAAAAATCTTATGCATCTTATGTCCTGGCTCTTTCCAGTTCTTTAATAGCAGCAGGTGGCTGTTTCTCTTCATCAGTCCAAAACAAGTCCAATAAAGCACATCCCAAAAGTGCCCCACAGCGCTCTGGGGGTGAATAAAAGTGTCCTCTGGGAAAGTCATACATTTCTGTGAGGAAAAATATTCCTATTTCAAACTTTATAAACATTTCCTCATAACGTCTGCTAATTGTCATACTGTATGTTGTTTATGAGAAACCACTTTCCAGTGTATTTTTCAAAACACATGCATATCCCATGCGCCTCTCAGTCTCATTGGACCAGCTTTTTTGTTTTTAAGGTTTTAGACATAATTATTATTTCTGAGGCAACAAGACAGCTGGTTATGCTTGAACTCCCCATACTCAGGGAAGAGCGTATGGTAGAGGCAAAGGTAATAAAACGCTCAAACTACCAGGAGCTAGTGGAGAAGTGCCAGGAAGGGGGCTGGAAGACCCACTGTGAGCCAACAGGGGTGGGCTGTAAAAGGTTTGCAGGGCATTCACCCTGTAAAGTCTTCAACCAACAAGGCCTTGCAGTAGCAACTAAGAAGAGAGCCATTAAGTCTGTTTGTGAGGCTGCAGAGAAAGCCACAAGATGGCTATGGATGGAGAGGACTCATTTGTGAGTGATGGCTACTGGGACGCAAGCTGGGGACTGATGAACCTCAGCTGGGTCATCTGGGCGACGGTGTCTGATGTTGAAACACCCAGTGACCCCAGGATACCTCACTGACGATGCGTCCCAGACAGTGCATCTAGATGATGTATACACTGCAGAAACACAGTGATTCACTATAGGAGATCTTTATTCACTCTTGAGGGCTGTGAGCCACTGTTTACTGTTAGACTTGCTTTAAAATGATGCATATTCTTTTTAGTTTAACATAAAATATTTTTAGCTGAAAGTGAGATTCTTAAAATGTATTGCATTGACTTTGAAAGACACATACTCATATATATGTAACAAGCATTTACCCATTTAAAAAACTGCTTCTGATGATACATGGAGGTCTGAGTGAAACGAATGGTCTGTGTGAGAAACTGAACATTATTTTCAACATTATTACTTGGCAAATCGCCCTGAGCTTTTGCACGACAGTCTGGAGTGTGAGCTTCCTGTTGCATAATAATGTTTGGTCAAAACTCACACATGAGCTGACGCTAATTTCAAATGTTTGGAGTGAGCTGTACTTTTCATCGTCTGATCATGGTTTTGAATCTAAGCGTAGGTATTCGAGAGAAGCGTGATTGATTGCGCAGTGTAATTTCTGAAGGAAAACTCACGCACAGAAAGAAATGTCATGGATTATCGTGCAGAGACATTCATAGCATGCCAAAGATACAGTACAGTTAATCACTCAACAAAGAGACACTTCTTTATTTCTGTGTGGAGATGTAGAGCAGAAAATAGAAACACTGCTGGAGAAATACACAGAGCTCTTCCTTCTTTGTTCTTTATATTTGAGTTTTTTTTTTTTTTTTTTCATTATATGTCATAGTTTTCCATGTCAGTTTTATAGGCTCCAATGTAAATGTAATAGGACCAAGATTAAAGTTTCAAGAACAAACAGAAATATTTAAACATTATTTATTAACAGTGTTCCCACGGGTCCTTAAAGGGCCATGAAACCCCCTCGTTTCAGCAGAGTGTTTTCACACCTCTACTTTGGAAAAAGTCAGAAAAGTGGGCGTGTCCAGCTCTGTTTAGGGGGGAGTGTCGGAGGAAGAAAAGCAGCTTGGTATGGGAGTGTCTATTTGGGCGCGCTGAATTTCAGAGTCAAAACACACACCCACAGCGGACACTGTGACTGTGTTTACATGGACATCTGTAGTCGAATTATTTGCCAAATTATTAAATGTTGGACTTTAACTGCAGTTTGGCTCTTTCATTCAGGGAATTCATTCATGCCCCTCCCGACAAACGTGATATTTGATTCGAGGATCTGCTCTAAGCGTGTATTTTTCATGCAATGTTTGATACCGCACGGCGAATGAGAGAAAAAAAAACTCTGCATTTCCCGGAAACTTAGATACACACGGCAGGTAGCGTCAGAAAGCCGCGTGTGTTATTCCGGTCACAAAATCCAACACGAGGTTATAGTTTGGTTGTAACTGTTAGTGCTAACTATTGCACTCGGTGCAATAGTTTGTTTGATACGAATAAAATACAAACTGAATAAACAAAGAGCACTGGTCACTCACTTACCAAATCTGTAGAGACAGGACAATCACCAGGAACTAGAGCCGCGTCTTTATTTAGAGGAGACTACAATCTGGATCTCAGCGTTTGCAGATGAGAACAGCTCTCAGGTAAACAATGTTCCTCCTTAGACACGTAAGTTATTGTTGTCGAGCGTCGCGTACACTGTTAATCTACACGTGACTCCAGCTCCGCTCTCACAGAGAGAAAATGAAAACAAAACTTCACTGCAGCAAACTATAAAAGCAACACTTCACGCTTGTTTTACCAACACAACGTGGCGTCTCTGCTGTCTAAACACTGTGATAGTAATGAATATTAATGAAGTTGCACAATAGAGCGCGCTGATTGGTTTGAACCAAGCCTTACTCATGCATTAATGCAACACACTGTAAGACGTAATAAGACACACTCTGGCACAGACGCCCAGTTTGCACGCTGGAATACACGCTATTATGTCATGACCGTGACGCAGCTTACAAAAATTCGTTTCAAACAGGAAGTACGAATTTGCTTGAAATAACGCAAAAACAACCAATTTACACTTTTTAGTGAAATATAGGTGTCCTAATAGTGTTTTTAGCAGTGTGGGACACATATACGACTGTCAACAGCTCAAAAAATGTGTTTTGGTGTTTCGTGACCCTTTAAAGTCTTAAAATGTCTGAAATTAAAATCCGGGAAATAAAGGTCTTAAATTGTCTGAAATTTACCGTAAAGTGGCTGTAAGTGTTAAATTTTCAGCCGGTCTGCTTAATGACGATAGGGAAGCACGGTCCACCGTAAAAAAAATCTAATAGTTGATTAATTTAGTATGTGTGAAACATGAGAGAAATGACAATCTCCGTGATTTCTTAACTTATTACGGTAGGTCGGCTACAGACGCTTACGTCGGTCTGCACTTGCGTGCTGTCATTACGCGGTTGTCGAGGTGAGGTTAAAATGCAAAGATGGGAAAGTGTAAATTTAACGACGTGGCGATGAGGCAATGTGTAAATTCTGCAAAAATACCTTTTCATTAGGGACCATGGGGCTCAAAGCCGTCAAGTCGCACATGAAAGGAGGAAAACACCAGCGGTAACTTATGTTGCAGCAGCTAACGTTAGTCAAAGCAGGTCCAGGTTAATCCCTGCATTGTTTGTAGCTAGACCTAACAATGTTACTAGTTCAGACGAGAGCTGAAGATCTTTGCCCGAACTCGACGGGTTCAGACTTAATTTCTATCTTTGTAGACAGGGTCGGGCCGGGCTTAGGCTTGCGCAGTAAATGAACAGTCATGCATTTCGGTTAGCGCAAAAAAAGTAATCAAATCATTTTTAGAATATTAAAATCCGTCCATCCCTGTAAAAATGAAACCAATAATGACGGAGAAGTCAAAAAGAGCGAATTTTGACTGCGGTCAGCCTAGCTGATGTTCAATAAGAACAGTCATTCTAGCCGTCAAGGTATTTCGGTAGTCGCTCATACACTGCGTATTACGGTAAACAGCAATGTCCAGCGAGCTGACAGGGAAGATAAAATGAATGTTCTTGACTGGTGGAAGATGAACAAACAATCCAAAACATGCTAAATGAGCCAGATCAGTATGCATCCCGGCCAGTAGCAGCAGCAGTGAGAGGGTGTTCAGTGCTGCTCAGTGAGTGCAGGACTGCGCTAAAGCCATCTACAGTGGATTCAATAATGTTCCTCCACAAAAACACGTAGCCTAATCTTGATGAGTAAAGGAATTTCACATTATAACTAAATATTCAAATGAAACCATAAAATCATAATGTAGACAGAGTATATAGGCTAATGTTGGTATTAATATTTCATTATTCAGCTTCACCATCACCTTAATGCAGATTGTGAAGAGAAGTGGCATCCCACAGAGCCTTTATTTTAATTTCATTATTGCCAAAAACCCGTCATCATTTATCATTTATATTAATTTAGTTTGTTAAGAAAGACTTATTTTTATTGGTGTGTTGGCCAATTTAAAGGCTAAGTAGATGTACCTAGACCTATTTAGAGTGCTGAAATGTTACGATGTTACAGAGGTGTTTTTTTTTTTTTCCAACTTCTAAGTGGCCTATAGCCTGTTATGAATAAGTGGTGTTAACACATATAAACGACTCATTCATGTAAAAGGCAAAAGAGCTGTGTGTAATAATGAATAATTTCAGGCTTTAAACAGGTTCGGGCTTTTTAAAAGCTGCCAATCAATATGTACTTGTTGAGCTCGGGCCATATCGGGTCTTACTTTTATGGCTCGATTACAGCTCTAGTTCAGACGCCACCTCACAGTCAGCTATAACAGTTTCATTTCACCGCCAGACACCCAAAAGGCAGGTGCTGTGTGTTATCCATACTGTGACGAGGCACAATTCATTTATATCCAACAAGGATGTTAAATTGAGTCGCCTATTCCGAAGAAATTTAGAAATTTTTGGGTCTTAAATTATATTTGTTGAGGTCTTAAAAAGCATTAAATTTTATTTTTAAAATGGTGCAAGAACCCTGATTAATATAAATGAGCAAAATCACACCAGTAGCAGTGCGATATGGCTGCATATCGGCACTGGTGGGAGGCGTGCCAATCGCATATACAGCCATATCGCACTGATACGAGTGTGATATTGCGTTTATACAACAGTTTGACGGCATAATTGTGTATATAAAAACAAAATCAATGTGGAGAGTCTCAAAAACCCTTTTGTATGAGGAACTACTTTCTTCCGGATTAAAATCATAAGCTGACAGTTAAACAGTTGAGTGTGCATCTTTTAAACTTTAGATCTGTAGTGTCTGCTTTCTGCTGGCTGTATGTGGGCGGAGTAATACACAAAGGGTAAAGAGGCTGTAGGAGTTCTGATATTGCAGAATATCGCACAGCTGTCAGCCAATCAGATTTGAGAACCAGACAGAACTGTAGTATAAATAATAATTTATGATGAGTAAATGTTTTCCCAGGGATGGGTTGCAGCTGGAAGGGCATCCGCTGTATAAAAATGTGCTGGATAAGTTGGCGGTTCATTCCGCTGTGGCGACCCCAGATAAATAAAGGGACTAAGCCGAAAAGAAAACTAATAAATGAATGATGAGTAAATGTGTCACAGAATTTTGGATAACCTAAAGTCTTTTCAATTGTTCAAATGTTCTGAGATTTATCAATACTTTTCGGTCACAGAATAAAAACACTGAGTCCCCGCATCATGCTTGAGTTATTTTAAGCAGTTCTTGTTTATGTGTGTGTGTAGTTTATCTGAATGCCCAATTACAGTCTGCTGAACTTTTCTGCGGAATTGAACTGCGAATCATAGCAACCAGCAACTAGAGCTGATTTTAATTGCCATTGTGTTGACAGAAGCTGATCGTTTGAGGCCAGCGATGAAAAGCCTTCCTCTTCTTTTTTTTTTTGGTCTGGCCGAATGCCTACGTGCCCTGCGCTCAATTAAGTGTGTTTTCTCAGCTCCTAATCTTTATCTCGTGATCATGTGCCGTTCCTGGAACTTGAGCTGAGACACAAGAGCTGAGCCGCAGCCCGTCTGATGTGAATGCATCAGCGCATGATTATTGCAGATCAAATCCTTTGACCTCTTCACTATATCTGCCTTGACTGAGATCATAAAGCAGTTCATCTCTTAAAATAATGGTTCATTCAGAAAATAAATCGTGCTTCGTTTATTCCCTCTTTTGTTGTTCCAGTTCAAACTCATGTGATTTCCGGGCTTTTTTAATGGCTCTATTATTTGTTTTTTGTCCTCAAGAGGCACATTTGAAAAAAACGAGAGCGAGAGATAATGATAAAGTGGGACAGCATATCAACTTATGAGTTTATTATTAACCTGCATAGCAATAATGATATTGATAAAATGGGTGTGCAGTGCTATATAAATTAAAAATACAGTCTATTTATATATATGCAGTGCCAGTGAAGTGCACGATGTAATGCTGTAATGTACCTATAATTTATAATAATCCTATACTTGCAATAAGAAACTTTATTAACAAAAGGCTCTCTTTTTTTTTTAATTATTAATTTACATTTTTTTATGGGGCAGCACAGTGGCTCAGTGGTTAGCACTGTGGCCTCACAGCTAGAAGGTTGCTGGTTCGAGTCCCGGCTTTGCCAGTTGGCATTTCTGTGTGGTTTTTAATAAATAATAATAATAACAATAATAATATATTACATAATAAATATTAAATAATAACAATATTAAATAAAAGAATTACAATGATAATAAATATAAAATAATAATAATAATAATAATATATTTAATTAATAATAATACAAAATTATAAATAGTAATAATGATAATATTTTTAATAATAATATTAAATAATAACAATATTAAAAATAATTACAATAATAATAATAATAAATATAAAATGATAATAATAATATATTTAAATAATAATAATATAAAATAATAAATGGTAATAATGATAATATATTTGATATTAAATATTAAATAATAACAATATTAAATAAAAAACACAATAATAATAATTAATATATAATAATGATAATAATATATTTAAATAATACTGCAAAATAATAAATAGTAATTCTGATAATATATTTGATAGTAAATATTAAATAATAACTATTAAATAAAAAATATTTAAAATAATAATAAATAGAAAACAATTATATATTTAAATAATAACAATACTAATAATTATATAATAATAAATAATAATAATAATAATATATTTGAATAATAATACAAATAATACAAAATAAATAGTAATACTGATAATATATTCGATAACAAAATATAAAATAAAAACAAAATAAAATAAAAAATAATTACAATAATAATGATAAATATAAAATAATAATAATAATAATAATAATATATTTAAATAAAATAATAAAAAAAAATAAATAGTAATAATGATAATATATTTGATAATAAATATTCAACAATAACAATATTAAATAAAAACTTATTACAATAATAATAATAATAATAATAATAATAATAATAATAATAGTAAGTGCATTCCACTGTGGCAACCTCAAGCCAAAGGAAAATGAGATAATGAATAAATAATATTTGTTATTATTTTTATTATGTTTATTATTACTGTTCAATGTTTATTATGATGTTCATTATTATTATTATTATTGATGTTTTATATTTACAATTACATTAATATTTATTTTTATAATTTATATATTTTAAAATCATCATGACATAATGACATAATTCACCTCAAAATATTTTTCATAATTTCTCAGGTTTTCATTAAATTGTTAATGTGTATTTAATTGTTAATTTCATTAAATTGTTCATTAAAAAGGGGGAAAAACTGCCATCTTATTATATTGTTGTCTAATACTTTGTCTAATACTTTGACAAAATTACTTAAAAAAAAAAAAGTAAAATAAAAGAATAAATTTGTTAGATTTAAAAAAAAAATTGTTAAAATAGTTAGTTTAAAGCCAACATTTCATTTTGCCTTTCCAAACTCGTATAATGTCTTGTTTGATCATACAATGAAAGTTGATCAAGTCCAATGTTATTGATTCAAAATATCTTCTTTGGTATTTCTTTGTTGCGGTAATATTTATTTACAAAATATCTGTTTTTTTTTTTGGTTTTGTTTTTTTTTAAGTGCTTTTATGTTTAATACTTTGCTCTTTTATAGAACTATAAAGAGATGCTGTAAAAATGATATGACAAATCATCACAACCCATTATCATAGTAATTTTTGTAACAATAAAATCATTACTTTAACTTATTTTTAAAGGTTAATCAGGATTAAACACATTTTTTTAATTTTACAAAATTCAGCTTGAAGGGCACCTATTATGCAAAAATAATTTTAATGGATTTAAACAAACTTTTATGCCAACAGTCTGTCAATATAACCAACTTCCAATGGTAAAAAAAAATTCATGAAGTTTTTTTATAATCACACTAGATGAAACACTGATTAACATTCATTATACGTGTCATCAAGGGGTAAAGCCCCACCCACTAGTGAACATCTCTGCCTCATTAGCATAGGACATTAATCTTGTTTTTGAATCTGCCACTATGCTGACAGTCATTTGTAGCTCCGCCCTCTTTAAAAAAAAAAGCATAATTTGGATTTAAAGCGAACCAAAATGGCATATAAAAACCTAAAAGGGTCCGTTTCAGAGAGTTATGAAACATTGTGGTATTTTGAGCTCAAACTTCACATACACACTCTAGGGACATCAAAAACTTATAATAGATCTTGTAGCTTAATAGAATATTTACAGAGTAGTCTTTTTTATTATGATTTTCCTCAGAGCTTGATAGGATTGTTTCAGTGTCTGTTTAATAGCAGGTTCAAACCCAAGCTTTACTACAAAATCAAATTACTCCAAGTCACCCCTAGGCTAAAGCTGAAGTTTGCAGCCTGCCCCTGTGCGACCATGTGACATCACATGCTTTCATGTGATGCACTGATCAACTCAAAAACTGGAAAGCTTCCATCTGAAATTCCGATTTAATGGAATTGAGGGAACAGCACAGAAGATTTAGTCGTTAGTGGATGGTGGAGTCGCTCGGACGCAGGTTTGATTCTTGCGGTTTAACAGAGACATTTGAGCATGTGTAGCGTATGTGTCTGAAAGACTGCGGCGATGGCGGAGAGCTTGAGTTTTACTGCAGGCTGGATATAAGAGGTTGGTCAGTGTGTGTTTTAGAGGCTGTAGATTTAAAAGAGGCGTGTCTTTTATACAGTGTTGAGATGTGATGTGGTGGGTGTGGTTGAGCTGCTGTAATGCAAAGACTATATTACTTTAATAATATTGTGTATTTAGTCTGTGTATAAAATAATTTTGTCAGCTTTTATATAATTTTGTAATCATTTATGCATGTTAAAGTATTTCAGTGTTTTTCTGGAGAATATGTATGCATTATAAATAAGAATCTTTATTAACAAAAGGGATTACATGTATTGTTATTTTATATTTATTATTATTATAATTACTATTACTTCATATTGTTATTATTTCATATTTTATTATTATTATTAATTTATTTTATATAGGTATTGTTTAATATTTATCACCACATTAATTATTATTTTTATTATTAGTAGTAGTATTTATTAGATATACTATTATTGTTTAACATTGTATTGCTATTATGATTATCTTTTTTATTTATTAATAATATTGTCATTATTTAATAATTATTAAATAATATATTATTAAGTATAATATTATTATATAATGATTCTTTTTTATTTAATATTAATATTGTTATTATTTAATATTTCTTATCAAATATTATCAAATTATTATTATTATTATTATTATTATTATTAAATATAATATTATTTTAAATTTTATTATTATTATATTTTTTATTATTGTTATAAAATAATTACTATTTAATATTTATTATAATTATAATAATTTTTATATAATATTGTAATTTAATATTTTATTAAATATATTATTATTACTATTATTATTTAATAAGTATAATACTATTATTTAATATTTTATTGTTATTATGATTATTATCTTTTATGTAATGTTATTTTTTTATATTATCAAATATATTATTATTACTATGTAATATTTATTGTTATTCATTCATTCATTTTCTTTTTCGCTTAGCTCCTAAATTAATCTATTAATAATATTTTTTTATTTATTTTATATTTTTGTTTAATATTTATCTATATTATTATTATTATTATTACTACTATTTAATGTTTATTTATTATTATTATTTATTAAGTATAGTATTTTTATTTAATATTGAAATTATTTAATATTTATTATTCATTTAATAAATATTAATAATTTTTTTTACTATGTTATTATTATTTTTGTTATTATTTTATATTTATATGAAATATATTGTTGTTGTTATTATTTTAATTGTCATATCTTATCATTTTGTGTCATTACAATTTGCCAAAGTACTGAAAATCTATTTCTCCATAGTAAATCACAATTACTGGGGTTTTTTTCCCTCCACGTTAAAATCCATCTTTACCAAATCATTCAGCCTTAATATGAAAACTATCATGGTCTTTATGTGAAGTATCATGAAAGGATCCTGTTTCCTTTTTAAATGTCATTTATTATTTTGATTTGTAAAAATAATGTGATGCATATTTATTGAAAACAGTCAGTGTTTAGGAATTCTTACACTCATTGAGTCAGTTTGTTCTACGGGCTGTGGCTTGAGAAAGTGAGCTGGCTGAAATGCCATCCAGAGGTTGATGTGGTGGATGGAATAACTGCCTGATGTGATACTGTACTCCTGTGTGCGTGTCTGATGACAGGATCTGCTGTCCGTGTCCATGAAGCCTAATCTTGTTGCGTAACATCACTGTAGTTCCTGTCAGGCCTTACATAGTCTGTGGGCACACCATAAATTAAATTTCACTGATCAGGTCAGCTGCATTAATGATATAATTGAGCTGCTAGGGGCAATTAGACGTCCAGTGTTTGTGAGCCATTGATCACTAACATGCATTTGTAAACACACCTGGTCCAAAATCTAGTGAATGTTTACAGGATTAGTCTTGTGTAGGTGCTGTTGATAGACATAAACACTGCATAATTGCATGAAAATATAAAAAGCAATAGCAAGGCCTTTAAAGCGGAGCTTTTATGCAAAGATATCTCTTTGGCTGAAGTGTGTGGATATAACCAGCTTCTAATGGTCCACATTAATTCATTCTATTTTTTATGAGCACACTTCATAAAACGGTTTGCAGAAACTCTTTGATTGACATACTCCCATTTTGTATGTGCCCCGCCCACTAGTGACCATCTCTCCCTCATTAGCATAATCAACCCTGAGTGAGAAGCAGCTGCTGCCATTAGAGTTTTGAATCTGCTGCTATGCTGACACACAGGCACTAATAGCTCCGCCCTCTTTTGAAAAGAGTACAATCTCATTTGAATATAAAGCGACAGTCACAAAATGGCACAATTTGCATCAAAGGGGCTGTTTTAAAGAAGTATAAAACATTGTCTGTGTTGTATTTTCAGCTGAAACTTTACACACACAAACACACACACACACACACACACACACACACACACACACACACACACACACTAGAGACATCAGAGACTAATTTTAGATCTTGTAAAAGGGGTTAATAGGCCATCTTTATACACTGGATTTTGATACTGTGCAGAGATGTAATAGTGCACATAATCAATACTGATCTCAAGATCAGTATTCAAGTCAAACTTGTGTATTTTAATCAATAAAATAGGAAAATGCATGTGAAATGATCAATCTCTGCACTTATTCTGACCTTGTATTATATATCAAGGAATAAGGGTATTTTCTAATATTTTGAAGAGCACCTATGATGAAAATCATTCTTTATAAGCTATTTGGACAAAACTGCGTTTAGGTGTAGTGTGTCCACAGTCTTATTGGAGTGATATAAACACAATAAGTCTCTTTTTTTGAAATTTCCTTACATTAAATTAGGATCTAAATCCCTCCCGTTTTGAGGCCGACCGCAATGTGATATAGGAGTGCCATTTCCCCGCCCACAAAATTGATTGACAGCTGCGTATTAACATGTCTCGGTAGTAATGCGTATAATCATATCACCAAGACAGGATGTGCGCAAATCAACTGGGATTAAAAGATTTGTTCAGCTCTCTGTGAGCATCAATCATCAGCAAATGTGATCAAGAGTGAGTTTTACAAGTTTAAAATGTTTTTAAATCAGTGCATGTTTGTGATGAATTACAGTGATTTTACAGTCTTTATCACCACAGCCGCCTATCAGTACAATTACTGTAAAAAAGAAGATGCTGCAATCCCAGTTTGTGGACATTATATCAGGTTTATTTTGGACATTAACAGGTCATATTTGCTTGCTTAAACAGTGCAAAATTAAACATGTGCGCTCTGTGTGTGTGTGTGTGTGTGCATGAACTTAGCAACAACATTGTGTGTGACTGATTATTCTCATTGACTCATTACTTTACAACAAATACATCAGATAACAGGGCTCAAAATTAGCCTTTTTGCTTGGTAGCACCGGTGTTCTTAACTTTAAAAATGTACGTAGGTGCATCAGCCAAAATTTAGTCGGACCTATAAGCACCGTTACTACAAGTTTTATACAAACATATTTAGTGCATTTGAAATCAAAACTAATCAAACTAACAAGCAAAAAAATATATATATTTGCATGCGTGAGGAAAATATGTCTCAAAGAAATCCCGTTATCACAAGAAAATAGATTTTTTTTTAACATAACAGAGTGAGCAAAAGATACACGGAGCGCTCACCGGCCCTGCACGCACTGCTCGACATGACTGAATCTGTTAACGGTATAACTGTGCTGTTCTCACGGGTGCTGTCTGATATTGCACTGATGTTTGACATTTACTGTACCTTATTATATGCATATGTCATGGTAATAGCAATACCGGTCATGAGCAGCGATGTTAGCTTACTCAGTGCAAACCCGTTTGCGATGGTGTACGTGGTGTTAAATTTGGCGTTTATGTGGCGATTATATGAAGGATTAAACAGAAGCTCTCATGCTAGATTTGGCAAACAGTTACCTGAAAATTCCATCCCACAGACTTTTCATAGTGGACTAAAAGGAAGTCTTTTATCCACTCTTGGAAAAGTGTAGATGGTGGATTAACATTCAGCACATGGTCACTAGTAAGATGTGTCATTATTTGTAACTTTAGATGTCATGGTTTCTATAACAAAATTTGTCAGCACATATTTGTACTTAAAGGCTCCTTATTAATATCTCAAGGGTACATTTTAGTACCTAAGAAGTGCAAAAGAGCACCTCTTAAAATATACCTTTGAGGTACCAATATATACCCTTTAAGTCCAAATCTGTACCTTTCAAAAAAGGTGCCACCCCTGTGATGGCTCTTGTACCTTTATTTCTGAGAGTGTTCGTGTTTGTCACTGTGCTGTTTGTCTGCCGCAGTCGAGGCGGAGATTGAGGCACACTCTGACAAGCTCGGAGGAACAGTGGGCGGGGAGAACCACTATTAAAGGCACAGGCCACAAATACAACTACAGTGTGATCAAAGCAGAGAATTCTAATGTTCTGAAAGGTCTAATAAATAATCTAATGGATGTTTTGAGCTGAAACTTTACAGACACATTCTGGAGACACAAGACTCATCCTAAATCTTGAAAACGTATTCAAATTGGTGGGCCTTTTAATGATTAATCTTCTCGTTGACAGTGGTTTGAAGGATTGTGGCAAAATATAGAGATTTTCAATAAGAATTGATGCAATAGCCTAGTGGTTAGCGCGCTGACATATGGTGCAATAGCACGTCAGGGCGTCGCCAGTTAGAATCCCGGCTCAACGACATTTCCCTACCCTTCTCTCTCTCTCTCTCTCTCTCTCTCTCTCTCCCACTTCACTTCTTGTCTCAATACTGTCCTATCTAATAAAAGAGGCCAATCTTTAAAAAAAAAAAAAAAAAAAAGAATTAATGAGCGTTACAGGGCAAAACTGTAAATCTTTTAATACGACATGAAAAGATTTCTGTTTTACATATGACTGACAAGATTTTTGCTGTACAAACCATTACACTGAATGATATTTTGCTAAGCGTCTTCTGTAAATGAAGGTAGAAATGTGTTATTGTCATTTACCGCCCAGAAAAATCAGAAATTACTCCTATATAAAATCATTCTAATGTACTTAAGAGGGAAAACCCAATTGGAATATGTATTACACTTTTATTGCTTTGATGATCTTCATATTATGAAATATGGTGTAATTCATTTTAAAGGAATAGTTCATCCAATAATAATAATAATGTATTCATATTCACAGCATTCAATTGTTCTAAACCTGTCTGAATTTCTTTCTGCTGTTCAACACAAAAGAAGATGTTTTGATCAATTTTGGAAACCGCTAGCCATTGACTTGCATTATAGGAAAATAATTTAATATTTACATGATAGATGTAAATGGCTACTGGTTTACAGCATTCTTCAAAATATCTTCTTTTGTGTTCAACAGATGAATAGAAACTCCGATCTAAAAGATGAAGGAAATGAGTAAATGATGACAGAAAGAGCATTTTGAACTGAACTGTGCATTTTATTTTTAATAAAAATAATAATCATACATTTTATTCGTAGTGCGCTTTTCTCAGATTTAAAGCGCTACAAGGCAAACAAAGCAGAACAATAAAAACAGTCAAAAAGACCATAAATAAAACAATAAAATGTGAATGATTCAGTACAATTGGATGATTAAGTAATCATTGAAAAGTAATCAATCTAAGTTGAAAGCAACGGTTAAAAGATCAGTCTTGAGAAGTTTCTTAAAACAGCCCAGAGAAACCCATTTTCATTCATTAACAATTAAACTGGAGCTGGAATGTGTGAAAGATCTGTGATAGATTGCAACATACTGTCAAAAGAGATTCATAAGTTTATTCATTTATATTTAGATAATGAAGAAATTATGGAACATGAAACAGCAGTTTCACTTGTTTAACACTGGTTATATTATACAGAAAGGGAACTGCAATGCATCTGAAACTAAAGCAAAGCTTTGAGATTGTGGGAAGACTCTAGCAGGTGCTGTTGATGATAATTATACTGTATATTCATTTCTTTTCTTAAAATGCAAGTCAATTCAATTTATCTTTATTTCTCTAGAGCTTTCACGATGTAGATTGTGTCAAAGCAGCTTAACACAGAAGTTCTAGTAAACTGAAACTGTGTCAGTCCAGTTTTCAGTGTTTAAGTTTAGTTTTGTTCAGTCTGTGTGGTTTAATTTGCACTGCTGTAAGTCCAAACACTGAAGAGCAAATCCATCGATGCGCAGCTCCACAAGTCGCAAACCAAGCAAGCCAGTGGTGACAGCGGCAAGAAAAAAACTTCACCAATTGACCAAAGTGAAGGAAAAAACACACACAAAAAAAACAGTTTGGCACGACCATTTCTCCTCTGGCCAATTATCTTGTGCACAGTTTAGGACTAGCAAATGCTTAATCACCTTGTTTTGTTTTGAATCATATACAATGCAGTGTAATCACTTATTCTGTCTTCTGTCCTCCACAGCTCGGACATGAGTGGAGCCAGTAACACCCTGGCACGGGAGTTCCTGACGGATGTGCACCAGCTGTGTAGTGCGGTGGCGCAGCGGGCGGAGGATGAGGAGGAGAGTCACATGGTGGCCCTGGGAGAGTATCTGGTGCGCGGGCGTGGATTCCTGCTCCTCAGCACCCTGGAATCTGTCATTGACCAGGTGTGTCAACATAACCTCAATTTATCATAACACAATCTCATATATGTGTGTATTACAGGGCTGCTCGATTTTGGGAAAAATCATAATCACGATTATTTTGGTCAGAATTGTAATCACGGTTATTCAAAACGATTATCAGTTAAAGTCAATTATTAGCGCTCCTGAGAATTTGTTTTTAATAAATATTTCCCAAATGATGTTTAACAGAGCAAGGAAATTTAACAGTATTTCCTCTAATATTTTTTTTTCTTTGGAGAAAAGCTGATTTGTTTTATTTTAGCTACAATAAAAGCAGGTTTAAATATTTTGAAACCCATTTTAAGGTCAATATTATTAGCCCCCTTATGCAATATAATTTTGATTGTGTGCAGAAGAAACTACTGTTATGTTTCTTTATCTATATATGTATGTTTATCTTTCTTTCCTTCTTCTTTCTTTCTTTCTTTCTTTCTTTTTTCCTTCTTTCTTTCCTTTTTTCTGTCTTTCTTTCTTTCTTCTTTTCCTTTTTTATTTCTTTCTTTCTTTCTTTCTTTCTTTCCTTCTTTTATTTCTTTCCTTTTTCTTTCTTTCTTTCTTTCTTTCTTTCTTTCTTTCTTTCTTTCTTTCCTTTTTTATTTCCTTTCTTTTTCTTTCTTTCCTTTTTTCTTTCCTTCCTTTTTCTTTCTTTTTTCTTTCTTTTTTCTTTCTTTCTTTCTTTCTTTCTTTCTTTCTTTCTTTCTTTCTTTCTTTCTTTCTTTCTTTCTTTCTTTCTTTCTTTCTTTCTTTCCTTTTTTCTTTCCTTCCTTTTTCTTTCTTCTTTCTTTCTTTCTTTCTTTCTTTCTTTTTTTCTTTCTTTCTTTCTTTCCTTTTTTCTTTCTATCTTTCCTTCTTTCTTTCCTTTTTTTTCTTTCTTTCTTTCTTTCTTTCTTTCTTTCTTTCTTTCTTTCTTTCTTTCTTTCTTTCCTTTTTTCTTTCTTTCTTTATTTCCTTTTTTCTTTCTATCTTTCCTTCTTTCTTTCCTTTTTTCTTTCTTTCTTTCTTTCTTTCTTTCTTTCCTTCTTTCTTTCCTTCTTTCTTTCTTTCTTTCTTTCTTTCCTTCTTTCTTTCTTTAAAACGAATAAAATAATGATGCTTTATTTTTAAAGGCCTCTTTAGACCTTGACTTTTCTTTCTTTCCTTCTTTCTTTCTTTCTTTCTTTCTTGCCCCCACACTGCAAAAACAATACATTGCAGAATGTTTCCCTTTTTATTTTCTTGTTGCGCTCATCTCTGAATAATTCCCAGAGAAGTCATGGAATTGTTCAATCAAAGGTAGTGAAGGGTCCATTATTGAGGGAATGAATTCCTCTCCGGCTGCAGAAAGGACACTGCATTGGCATTACATCAGAACAGAGCTGAATATTCTGCTGGAATGTGTTTGAATAAATGCTGCAACACTTGACTTCAAAACTGCTTTATGTTTTATTCATTGAGTTAAGTATGACTTTAGTGTTTAATATGGTTTTATAGTCCAGATTAAATTAATCAAAAAGTGTATTATACTGGGTGAATCTCAAAGAGCTAATATAAAAAATATGATTGTCTGTCAAGCTTGTTATTAGATTCACATTGATGTGTTCTTAGTGTGTTGTGTTTCCTCTCCATTTGTTGGATTTCCAGCACCTTGCTGATCTAATGAATGGACCCTGTGAATATATTCTAGCTGTTTCTTTCTTATTTTTAAATGCTGAAATGCAGAAAATCTATTGAAAAGTCATTGTTATTGCAGTGAAGCCCTATTTACAGACATTCATCTGTAGACACACTGCACCAGAGCAACACAACGTACTAGAAGACTCTTGTTAGTGGGGAATGTTGTTTGGCATGCTTGAATGCAAACAGCCTCATGTATTGAAATTGAAAATGTATCTCTTTGCTTTATTTTAATGTTGTAGAACTAAATAAATTGCTAAACCAAAATACCTGAACCAAAAATAAAAAAAAAATTGTTACTTAAAATAAAACAAATCAAAATTGGTAACGTGATACAGAACTAAAATGATTACGAATAGAGTCAAAATTATTATAAATGGTTATATTCTAACTAAACGTGAAAATTTAGTTTTATTATTTTACCATTTATTCCATTTGTATTGCCATTTTTTGGCGATAAACAGGTTATTACCATTATTCCCAATGTAAATAGTTCCTTAATTTGTTAATACCTTATTTTTAGGAATGCTCCGATAAATCGGCCTGAGATCTGTATCGGCCGACAATCACATTTAATGACGCTATTAGTATTAAAGAACCAATCGCAAGTGTTTGTTTATGAGTTTACAAGCTAAGGAAGATTCACATGCGCACCGCGGTTATACACCTACAGCGCTACAACATGTGAGGTGGTAAATAATCTGTAAGCTATCGATGCGATTGCATCACAGCAGCTAAAATATATACAGATGTGGTGCGACCTCTGTTTACAGTTTACTGGTGCGACTCACTTGAGTGATGGTCTCTTTGGTATTGATCATTGTATATCCAGTGTTTTGAGGTGCTGTGATGCGAGCGGAGAGATCTAGTGTCTCATCCAACCAAATGACCTCGGTAGCTCGGTAGCTCGGTAGCTCATGTGCCAAATGACCTCGGTAGCTCACCGAGTCTCCCGCATATTCAGACCAGATGATTCCTTCAAATTAGATCAAGCATCCTGGAAATCATGGAGATGAGAGTGAATGAATAAGAGAACAGATTGCGAGAGGAAGTGCATGTACTGTGCATCGCATTTGTTAGGTTAAATAAAAAGAGCAGTAAAAGTCTGAAGTGCAAATCAACCTCTCTCATCGGGTGATCGAGCTGCTGTGAGACTGTCTGGAGCTGCGGTTATTGTGCCGCTATCAATAGTTCATTCACTCATTCGTTTTCTTTCTGGCTTAGTCCTTTTATTAATCAATGAACCACCAACACATCCAGCATATGTTTTACACAGCAGATGCCCTTCCAGCTGCAACCTATCACTGGGAAACACCCATACACTCTCATTCACACACATGTACTCTACGGACAATCTAGCTTACCCAATTCACCTGTATCAAATGTCTTTGGACTGTGAGGTAAACCGAAGCACCCAAAGGAAACCCACGCCAACATGGGAAGAACATGCAAACTCCACACAGAAATGCCAACTGACCCAGCTGAGGCTCGAACCCGAGACTTTCTTGCTGTGAGGCAACAGCGATACCCACTGAGCCACAGCGCCGCCCTCTATCAATAGATGTAGATGAGCATTATATTTGAATGGCCTTGCATGGCATGTATTTAGGCCTTTTTACATACAAGAACTGAAAGTTTTTGACAGTTTTTTACTTGAATATTTAATAATATAACTTGTAATATACTCCTTACAATAAACTTCTTTCATCATTTGCCATGTTTTCAGATTGCATTGTCGGTCAATTTTCTTACAATTTTTAAAATCTGTTTTATTTATTATTGTCTGTAAAGCTGATGCTAACCATGACATGTCCACACTAAATGGTTGTAAGAGAGGTATTTATTCTCTTAGGTAAGGAGAGATCTCCACTTAAATATCCTACTTAGAGGGAAAATGTGCATTATGCAATGTAAAAGTGATTTAAAGCTTAAAGCATTAGAATCGGTACTATGGCCAATCACCATGGCAAGGAATCAGTTCTCTGTGGCCCCGTTTACACTAGTGCGTTTTAGATGAAAAACGATCCGCGTCCACACTAGCGTTTCACCTAGCGTCTCTGAACATATCTCCGTCCACACTACGCCACCAAAAACGTATATCACGTGACCATTCGCGCACTCTGGGCATGCGCGTTCTAGTATAAACAGAAAGCATGCGTCTCGCTCGGCATTTGGTTATTGTTAGTCAACAAACGCCGGTTGAACAATGAACACGATGGCAAAGAAAGCAAGAGAGGTATTTTTGTGGACAGATGATGAGGTCGAGGTGTTACTAAACATAACAAATGAATAACTGCACAAAGGCGCCTAAAACAGACAATAGTGCAAACAACGCTCCCATTTCTGTGTCCATGTTGTTGTTTACAGTACTGTCTTCCGGTAGCGTTAAAGCCATGTGTTATAGTCATGTGATAGGGACTTGACAAATAAGAGGAGGATACGCAATGACACAAAAGCCCCAATCAGGTAGCGAATCTCAGCAGCCCCGCCTCCGTTTTCAGATGTCTCCGTTTTCCTCATCCACACTGAAACGGAGCAGCAGCGTTTCAGAATGAAAACGGCCTCTTCAGCGTTTTCAAAACGCTCCGTTTTCATTGTTCGAGAACTCCGGCGTAGTGTGGACGGATGGTGTAACCGTAGCTAAACTTATGCGTTTTTAAACGAAAACGCATTAGTGTAAACGGGGCCTGTTTTGGCTGCAAAAATCCTGATCGGAGCATCCCTACTACTTGCGTTATTTTGCTGATTTGTTTACAATGGAGAGTCTAAATAATGTTCTGTTAGTCTGTCAACATAATTATTTGCATTATTGATGGAAGTGACAAGTGGTTTATTTGATCCCATGCTTCTTCACTCTCTTTGAAGTGAGAGTTCTAGTGAATCATGTCTGGAGTGGTTCTTACTCACAAGACACGGCCCTTTTCTCTGAACTCAGCACTGCTTAACTCTCTCTCGACACAACATCAATCGCCTGTGTGTTTGCATAGTGGTGGGTCAATATGGGTCCCCAGCCATTTTGCTAATTACCTCATGAGTATGCTGCCAGATCCTTGTTTACCTGAGGTCACACAGCACTGTGGCAGCAGCCCCCTGTATTTGCTTTTAATTCACACTTGTCAGAGTGCTTTCTCTTCTCCTTGTGAGGAATGCTCTCTCGCTCTGGGAGGAGACTCTGTATTTAGAGGCTCACTGTCGTAAGCCATTGCAAGAGGTCCTTCTTAATACAGTTTTGTCCTGTCATACTGTTGTCTGCAGTTCTTCCATCTTTTTCTGGATAGTAGCTCTACAAGAGATCTCTGTGAAGCAGACGTGAGAAAAGTAACTGCTTCTAGGAGACTTTGATTGGATTGCTTAGGCAGAGTGAAGAATTCTGTTTAAATCCTGAATTAACCTCTCAAACCTTTTACTCAGGAGTTGACCTGTCGGGAAGAACTGCTTACGCTCTTATTGTCTCTGCTACCTCTGGTCTGGAAGATTCCTGTTCAGGAGGAGAAAGCCCCAGGTAAGAGTCACGATAAAGAGCTTTAATAATGCATCGTATTAACAGCCTTGTTTTTGGCAGTGCACTAGACGTATACTGTAACCCACCTTGAAACTTGAATTAAGTAATTGTGTTAATATTAAATGAGATTCTGACATTGCATTCATTTTGAAAGATGATATACTTGTACACAATATGTTTTATAAAGCAAACGATGGAGGTAATCTTGCGAAGACTCTATGAATTGTTAAAAAGCTACGTGCATGAACAACAAGTGAAACCATGAGATGGCTTAAATTTTGAAACAGTACGATTGAAGGAAAATGGAAAGGATAAGAGTTCTCATCGAGCTTGAGGCCTGAGGTATTTAGAGCAGGCATGCTAATCTTTTCTAGCAGCTACTTTCCACATTGTTGAGTTATTAGCTCCTGTAATTGTGTTGTAAACAGACCTCCGGAGATCATCATGACTTACTTTTAATAAAACCAGAATTAGCCAGGTTGTATAACCAGTTGATACCAGTTAGGAATACCATAAACATAGTTTTAAACTATTTTACTCGTTTTTTTAAATCTTAGATTTCACCCTGCCTTCACTACTTGAGGTGTTTCTTTGCCAAGAGGGAAGGACCATCTCTCAAAAGGCGGGGCAGGATCCATGTGATGTGCAGAACTCTACGAAGCGTTTATCTGGCTCCTGGAAGTCACGTCGCTCACGTAGGACAGCTCAGCGGTACTCTGTAAGGGATGCACGCAAATCTCAGCTTTCCACGTCAGACTCTGAAGCCAACTCGGACGATAAAACCACAAACACTGGGAGCAAACATCGCAGATTCCATAGTACGGCCATTCATGTTAGTTGCCAGCTTCACCAGTCCAACAACTCCTCGCAACCAGCACCGCAACATCCCACTCTTGATGCAATGGGCACTTTTGAGCCATCACAACCTCACCTGAGACTTTTTGGATCTCACACAATGGATCCTAACATGCTATCAGACCCCACCACTCTCTCCATCTTCAACCGCATGGAGAACTCGCCTTTTGATCTCTGCCATGTTCTTCTGTCCCTTCTTGAAAAGGTCTGCAAATTTGACATGACCATCAATCATAACCCAGGCTTGGCGGTCAGCGTTGTTCCCACCCTCACAGAGATACTCACTGACTTTGGTGACTGCTGTGGTCCCAGTGGTGGAGGGGGAGGTGGGATTGATGAGTTAGCTGGAGGCTGGACTGAGGAGCCAATTGCACTTGTTCAAAGGATGCTTTTACGCACAATTTTGCACTTGATGTTTGTTGATGTTGGTCAAAATGAGACACTGCCTGATAATCTACGCCGAAGCTTGACTGACCTCCTTAGAGCAACTTTAAAGATTCGTACCTGTTTAGAAAGACAAGCGGACCCTTTTGCTCCAAGGCCAAAGAAGACTCTGCAGGAGATTCAAGAAGATTTTTCCTTCTCAAGGTACCGCCACCGGGCCTTGCTACTGCCAGAACTCTTACAGGGTGTCTTACAGCTACTGCTGGGCTGCTTGCAGGCCTCTGCTCCAAACCCTTTCTTTTTCAGTCAGTCGCTTGAGTTAGTTCATGAATTTGTGCAACACCGTGGCTTGGAGCTCTTTGAGGTAACAGCTCTACGCCTTGAGGCCTTAGCAGAAGCTCACAATTCAGAGATTAGCAATGAAGCATCAGAGCATCTGCGTTGTCTGATAGCTGATGTGCTTAAAATAATAAGTGCGGTCAAGAGGGCCAAGTCAGAGCAGCTACACCAGTCTGTTTGTGCACGTCGTAGACACCGTCGCTGCGAATACTCACACTTCTTACACCATCATCGTGACCTCTCAGGGCTGCCGGTATCTGCTTTCAAGCAGGCAGCTCGACGAAATCCCTTTGAGGAGGACTCCAAGGGTAATGATGGAGAAGTGCGGTACCCTGAACGATGTTGTTGCCTTGCGGCTTGCGCTCACCAGTGTTTGCGTCTTTTTCAACGCCTCTCGCCCTCAGGTCCTGCTGTGCTTCAGGTGCTTGCAGGAGTGCAAGCTGTTGGCATCTGTTGCTGCATGGATCCAAGATCGGTAATTGCACCAATGCTCCAAGCATTTCAGGCTCCAGGATTGCGGAGCTACCAGTCCCATGTGTTGAGTGTTCTTAGTAGACTTGTATTAGAACAGCTTGGAGGAGGTCAACCCTCGGAAAAGGCCAAGCTTGCCTCATGCAATATTTGCACATTGGATAGCAGCCAGTTACCTGGTCTTGAAGAGACTCTGCAGGGATGTGGACCTAAGAAAGAATTAAACTTGTCTACATCCCCATCACCATCCTATCGTTCCCAAGGTATTCTTCCCAGCGGAGGAGCTGAAGACATCCTATGGAAGTGGGATGCTTTGGAAGCTTATCAGGAACTTGTTTTTGGGGAGGACTGGCATTTGAGTCAACAGATTGCCAGTCATGTATGCCAGCTGACTTTGCGTGGCAATGCAGTAGTGCAGTGGCAACTCTACACTCATATTTTTAACCCTGTCCTTCAGCGAGGTGTGGAATTAACCCATCATGCACAGCAGCTTGGTGTGTCAACTACCTGTAGCCAGGTCTGCAGTTACCACACACATTGTCTCCCAGTTGAGGTACTGCTGGTTTATCTACAAACTCTGCCTGCTCTTCTGAAGTCAAGGTAGGATCGTTTTTACTCTCTTATTCACTGTTTTTATTCTTTAAATTAGCAATTAAAGGGTTAGTTCACTCAGAATGAAAGTTATTATTAATTATTTTGTTCAACTTCAGAATACAAAATAAGATATTTTAGGGGAAATCTAATTGTTCTCTCATCCTGCATTGACAGCAACGGCCAAAGTTTGACAACAAACCCTCTCTGAACTAACTCAGAATGCTTGATTTTTGGATGAACTAACCCTTTGAACTAAACTGTGATTCCAAATTATTTACTAAATGTATAACTTCTATTGTTTTGTTCCATCTTAGCCGGGTAGTACGTGACCTGTTTCTGAGTTGTAATGGACTGAACCAAGTCACCGAGTTGATCTACTTGGATTGCACTCGTCCATGGGCGCTAAAAGTGTTCGAGACACTTATTTTAAATGCATGGCGAAATCACACCGAATCTGCCGTGCATGAGCTAGAGAGAGCCGAAGCTCAGGAAAGGGAAGCTGTTCTTGGACTCGTGGAGGAACTAAGTACACGTGGAACTGGTGATGCCCCCCAGAGCCTCACCAAGTTTTACGAAGGCCTGAAAGAGGCATGTCCTCCTCCAAAGGGCAAAAGTGAAACAAGCGAGTTTTCTGGAGTAGGACGTAATCGAGGCGAAGCACATTTGAACACCATCAACCTTTTCCTGTGCGTTGCTTTCCTGTGTGTGAGCAAGGAAGCAGACTCCGACAGAGACTCGGCTAATGACTCTGAAGACACCTCAGGTTATGACAGTACAGCTAGTGAACCTTTAGGCGGGCGCCTACCTTGCCTGTCTCCAGATAGTGTGGCTCTTCCCTCTAAAGAGCAGGTCAGGAGAGCTGCTGATGTTTGGTCAGTGTGCCGTTGGGTCTACATGGCCAGTCCAGTGTTCCAGAGGCAGTTCTTTAGGCTGGGAGGTCTAGACGTCTGTTCACGTTTAATGACAATGGTCATTCAGAAACTCACATCTAAAAACAAAGACTGTAAATTTAAGAAAAAGAGGGAGAGTAAAGGCAAAAGCAGTCCGTCTCGTGAAGACTCACCTACTCGATGTATTACAGGACACTTTGACAATATGGTGACAAATGCAGGTACAGCAGAAACCCAGCATCCTGAACTAAGTGACACTGTCAGCCTCTCTCAGACAGAGAGCAAGTCAAGTGATCCAATGCACAGGCTTGAAGAGGAATGGCCTTTTCAGAGTATTCGACTCCTGGAGGCACTTTTGGCTATCTGCCTCCACAGTGCCAATTCAGCCCTACAGAGGCTTGAGCCAGATCTTTCCTTTCAGGTACAGTGGAAACTCTTTCTACCGTAGCTCTGTTTTAAACCCCAGTTAGCTGCTTTATTAGGAACTGTTCACACAAAAAAGAACAAAATATAGTTCCATTTTAGCGTAAATGTTAGGGTAGCCCAAACTCGGTGCTGGAGGGCCGTTCTCCTGCTTAATTTAGTTCCAACTTCCTTTAATACACCTGTCTAGAAGTTTTCTAGTATACCTGTTGACCTTATTCTTTATGCTCAAGTTGACGCAGCCATTGTGATCATTTTGGCTGGAGACTTCCTCTCTCATTCAATTCCATTGATTATTAGACTTTAAAAACTGCTTGTTCTGCTGCTTATTGTTACAAACGGATCTTTTCTTAATATATTATTCCAATTTTATTTATAGTCATGAACACACTTGTTTGTAGAGTATACACTCTATACACTAGTCAAGCCGAATTTGCCTTTGCCTTGATTCACTCACCAAAGTCTCTACATTGTCTTCTATTCATCGGGAGACGGTACATTTTAAACTAAATCTGGTCCCACTTTATATTAAGTGTCCTTAACTACTATGTACTTGCATCAAAAAATAAATACAATGTACTTACTGCGTTTATAATGTATTTGAGAACACTTGTGGTGCTTTTGAGTTGGGATAGAGGTTGGGTTATGGAAAGGTTTGATGGTATGGGTAGGTTTAAGGGTGGGTTAAGGTGTAAGGAATGGTCAACAGTGTATTTACAAATGTAATTACAGAAGTTAATTACAGATGTAATTACATACAGGTATTAAATCAAGCACAAGTACACAATAAATACATGTATTTACACAATAACTACATTGTAACAAACTATTAATTCCTGTGTAAGTACATATTAGTGAAGGCCACTTAATATAAATTGGGATCCTTAATCTGATAAATTTAAACCATTTAAACTGATACTTTTAATTTCAGTTAGCTTTTTTGTAGCTTAACATTAAAACAAACCAATAATAGGTTGCATTCCATTTGAAACAACAATCTCTTAACCATCACCCCATCACTCGCTCTCTTTTCTCAGATGGGATTGTGCCACGGGCCCTATTTTGGGCATGTCTGTCATAGGAGATTTAGTTGTCTTTTTTGCAGTTTTGATCACATAACTTTACACATTTACATTCCGTCTCCATTATTTTGATCACACCAAATAAAAGCCCTGCTTTAAACACACCATCCTCAGTCTTCCAGTTGAACTGAATGAACTGTATCTAAAATATATTGAATGCATTTTCCATCGCGCTGCACCCTGTGATTTCCTTCTTCATGAGGGGTAAATGTGACTCGGGTTTGGAACAGAGCTGCTGATTCACATTTTGAAGCGAGTCACAGTCTCGTTTTAGATGTGTGTCATCTTTACATGTTTTTTTTTTTCTCTTATAGCTGCAGTCTGTAGAGGAGACCCTGTGTGAGGTCAGGGATCAGCTCTCTCGCTCTGGAGTTGTCAATTCTGAGCTGGCCGTTCCTCTGTTTGATTCCTTACTCCGTGTGGCTCTGGCAGAGATGTTCTGCAGTCCTGAAGTCATTGAGGAGAAACCTGATAAGGTAATTGGATTGGCTTGGATTGGTTTAATAAGTTAAATAGTTCTCTGTTATGTACAAAGAAGATTTATGGCTTCGGTAAGTTCTAAAAAATCTCTAGAAACTAATTGTTTACTCCATTGATTGCCCATAAAAAAAGGTCCATGTTTGACCATATATGGTTTGTATCATGAGTAAAGGCTGATTTATACTTCTGCGTCAAACACCGGCGTATGCTACGGCGCTGACGCATAGCCCTTCACCGTGGCCGTCGGCGTCGCTGACGTGCAGCTCTCAAAAAATGTAACTACACGTCGCAACAACACATAGCGCAAGCTCTGTGATTGGTCGGCTTGGTAGCGCTGATGAGTCTGGGCGGGACCTAGAGCCACGTGAATGGTGCGAGCCTGATGGAGCGATTGTTTACAAGTGTGGAGTCCCGTGAAGGAGCTCCGGATGGAAAGTTTTGTTTTGTGTTTACCTCATAGTTAAAGTTGTTGCACGTCCGCCGGTTCCTGCCTCAAAATGAGCGAGTTTTAGCCACTTGTACATCCCGGAAGTGTTCAGGAAAAGCAAAAAAGCAGCGAAGAAACTCGACACAGAGGAACATTTACACCTCACTGCCAACTAGTGTTTCGGAAGTGTTAATGCATGCGTCGTGGGTTACGCTGGTCACTTGACGCAGAAGTATGAACCAGGCTTAATAATGAGCTCTGTTCTGATGTGCCACTCTTACAAACACACACACAGAGCATGATGCACGCTGAACACGCACAAAAATAAACCCAATCAGAGGAACGATAACCTATTTTTCAATAACGATTTTCATTATATAGGGCACCTTTAAATAAAATATAATTGTTTAAAATATTTCATGCCCTTTATGTGGAAATATTGCAATGTTTTTTTTTCTGTGGTAAATATTGTGATATAAATACAGTTTCACAAGATAGTTTGAATAGCACTATTTGATGTTTCTCTGGGGAATCTAATGCTGTGTTTACATCAGATGCGGCATGCACGAATCAGGCTATATCGTACAGAACAAAACCCACGGTTCAGAATGCTCGTGACCCGCGGATTAATAACTTTTTTTAAATTGTAGGTGAAACCAATATTTGTAACAATTGCAGAGAGATCCCCTCTCGAGTCATTCAAATCACGTGTATAAAGCAGTGTGGCTTCCCTGTAAAATATAAAGATGACGGAATAAATGCTTTCTTAGGTTATGAATTAAAGGTGTTTGTCACTGTTTAGCCTGCATTAATGTATTCAGTGTAAAGCTGCACAGTTAAACATCAAAAGATTGTGATCTCGATTCAAACCAGCGTAACAAGAATAATAAATGATGGTTTGCATATGGTAATTAATCCTTTGAAGTGCTGCATTCAAATCTGCGTTTGATTGAGAGATTTAAGCTTTTACAATTTTTCAATTTGTTACAGATAGCTAAATAGCAGGCGAAGCAGTAGCGCAGTGGGTAGTGTTGTCGCCTTACAGCAAGAAGGTCGCTGGGTCGTTGGTTCGAGAATCGTCTCAGTTAGCGTTTCTGTGTGGAGTTTGCATGTTCTCCCTGGGTTTGCGTGGGTTTCCTACGGGTGCTCCGGTTTCCCCCACAGTCCAAAGACATGTGGTACAGGTGAATTGGGTAGGCTAAATTGTCCGTAGTGTATGAGTGTGTGTGTGTGAATGTTTCCCGGAGATGGGTTGCGGCTGGCAGGGCATCCACTGCGTAAAAATGTGCTGGATAAGTTGGCGGTTCATTCCGCTGTTCATTCTAATTAATAAAGGGACTAAGCTGACAAGAAAATGAATGAATGAATAATTAAATAGCACAGCAGTACTGGGAGAACAGTTTATAGTTCAGATATAAACACTGATGATGTTTATGGTGAAGATTAAACTCTGTTTAATGAAACTTGATGCTGGTGAATGTTGTAGCAGTTACATTGTGTAGCCAACAGGGGGCGAAAAACAACCATCAAAATTATGTCACTGAATCTGTTTTCAAAAATGATCCACCTATAGCGAAACATAAAGTTTCTTATGTGAATTGTTGAATCATTAATTGAAAATAAATATGATATGCTGTACATGATGTTCGATTTCTATATTTAGCATTATCCACAACAGCAGCAAAGATCATTTTTCCTATTAAATGTTTTCCTTTTTTCAGAAGGTTTTTTCTTGATTTTTATTTTTATTAAAATTATAGGTTCTAAGTTCTGGTTGTTCAAACCAGGGGTTTTTGCAGTAATATTTCTGTACAATGCGAAAACAAAAAATGACTTTTCTCTCCTCTATTTTTTTACTTATGCAAAAAAATTGGTCCAGTCCGTGACTCAAAAACCGAAGTGTGATACGAACCATATTTGTGATCCTTTACACCTCTAGTAGATTTGTTCAGTGCCATGTCTGAGTCATCTAAATCCTTTCAGTACTATGAAAACTGGACTGACACAGAATCAATGTCAATCTACTAGAACTTCTATGTTGAGCTCCTTTGACACAGTCTACATGGTAAAAGCGCTTTAGAAATAAAGATGATTTAAATTGAATTGAATTGAATTGAATTGAATTGAAAAGAGGTGCAGCAGCAGCCCTGTGAGTATATCAACTCCTCCAGAAACTGTACCTGGCTTTCAGCGGTGCTTTAGTCTGAGCTGAGCCCAGTTTGATTCACTCTCCTACATGAGCAAGCTCCTGATTGGTTAACGTGGTGCAAATGTCTGCTAAAGTTCAGATTTTACAAGTCAAGCAAATTGCACAATTTACGCATTAAGTGCATCAAACGTGCAAAACGTCATTCGGGCAAATTGCATCTTTGCATTGACTTATGTAAATCACTCGCGCCTGATGCTTCATCTGTGTCTGGTGTGAACGCATCATCGCAGTTTCCAGGGACAGAAATTGAATAACTGCAATGCAAAAAATGCTTTTCTTACTTTTTGTCTCGTTTCTAGTGCAAATATCCAAAAAGTCCAAATCAAGAGTTTTGTTTCTAAAAGCGAGCAACATGTCATTGGAGAAAGTCAAATAATGTTGGTTTTGCTTTAAAATGTAGATATGTGGACTAGAAACAAGACAAAAACAGTAGTAGGAAACGTAGGAAAAACTTTCTTTTTTTTGTATAAAGTGTTTATATTCCGTATAATTAAAGTTAAAATCAAAATTCAGACTCAACATTGTGTATCTTGTGATAATGGATGTGCACGATGCGATATCGATGTTGAAACAATATATTGTGCAGCTCTAGCATAGAAACAAGTCAAAATCACCATCTTATTTTAAGCAAAACAGGCATGACACGGTGCCTCAGTGGTTAGCACTGTTGCCTCACAGCAAGAAGGTTGCTTGTTCGAGTCCCAGCTGGGTCAGTTGACATTTCTCTGTGGAGTTTGCATGTTCTCCCTGTGTTGGCGTGGGTTTCCTTAGGGTGCTCCGGTTTCCCCCATAGTCCAAACACATGCACTATAGGAGAATTGAATAAAACTGACCGTAGTGTGTGCGTGCGTGTGTGCGTGAGTGTGTGAATGAGTGTGTTAGGATGTTTCACAGTACTGAGTTTGCAGCTGGATCGGCTGCGCAAAACATATGCAGGAAAAGTTGGTGGTTCATTCCACTGTGGCGAGCCCGGATTAATAAATGTACTAAGCTGAAAAAAAAATGAAAGAATGAATAAACGTAAAGCAAACAGTTTGATAGGATTAGTGTTGGAGGAGGATTTATTTTTGTGTTGTTTATTATACTATACGCTACCGGCCACTTTATTAGGTACACCTGTCCAACAGTTTGTCAATGCAAATTTCTAATCAGCCAATCACATGGCAGCAACTCAATGCATTTAGGCATGTAGACATGGTCAAGACAATCTGCTGCAGTTCAAAGCGAGCATCAGAATGGGGAAGAAAGGGGATTTAAGTGAATGTGGCATGGTTGTTGGTGCCAGACGGGCTGCTCTGAGTATTTCAGTACTGGGATTTACACACATGTGAGAGTGTATTTTGTAATGTGTTCTTCTTTAAAAACGCAGGATTTTCTGGTTTCTCTGCTTTTGTAAGCCTTGCTGCTTTGCTTTTGCAAGATTTATATAATTGGCCTCTCAGTAATCTTCTCAGTTGCATGATCCTGAAAAGATTGAGGGCTTTTCTTCTCAACAGTTTGCTCTTTAAGTGGAACACATCACTGAGTAATTCCCAAATAAATCTTTATCATTTGGACACAGTAACGTTTACTTTGGTGCCCGAGTTTCTCTTTAATAAGTAAATCTGCTTTCTGAAATGACCCTTGGCGAAACAGGAATGGATAAGCAGCCTTTTTGTGTGTTTTGTGTGATTGAGCACCGTGGGGCACACGGGTCTATATTTTATGTGGAAACAGTCAGCTGATTTGGTCCTGTGACTGAAAATCATATATTTTTTTTTTACTTTCTGTAATCACAAACATTTTCTTTCAAACAACGAGAACAACAGAAGCAAAGCTATAAGGATATCCTTTTTAATTGTATTAATTGTTTTGCACGAAGAGCTCATTTAGAAGGTAAGAGTCTGCTGTCTGATTTGCTGTAATCTGTTTCACTACTGTTCGCTTTAAATCTTGATGTTTGACGTTGCGCTGTAGGGAAATGAAAACACTCAAATGTGGAACTGGTACATTTGTGTGTGTTTGTGGAATTGAGTGAGAGTGATTTTGCCAATTTCTTGCTAATTATGTTGTTTGAACACACAGTCCTTTGATTTTAGTACTGTATTTTTTTTTATTTTACTTTAAATTAGCAACAACTAATAAAACTTTATTTATTATTATTATTATTAAAATTATTATTATTTGTCTCTTTCCAGATATTAGGAAGATGTGTGCTTTAAATAGATTTAAATACAATTTTACTGCCGTGTTTGGACAGCCTTGTTTTATTTTATTGTGTTTTATTTTAATTCTTCTGTAATCTGATCTACATAATGCTTCAGAAAAAACGTAACAAAAGTTCTAGCGAATATTCAAAACGGGAAGCGAGCGTGTATCACAGCTATGTTTTTAAACACCAGCTTTTAATAGCAGAATGCTCTGATGATCACACATGCCCTATTTGGTTACCCACATGTACTCTGTTGCTAAATTTGGTGCCACCTATTGATCACAAACATTCTGAGAGCAGTAAAAATAATAATACAGTGTATATATTTTACAATTGAATGATCATTAATGAATTGTTATGCTGTATTGGAATATATTGTTCATTTCAAATTCTATAAATTTGAATAGTAATAATAATAATAAGGTGACCCTTTATAATAACTACACACTATGAATCATCTATTGAGCATTAGCAAATAGTGAATTCATTATCTGTTAAGCAGATAAACTCTACATTAACAGATGTTAGTAAACTGCAGACACAAATGCTGTGTTTTTGACTTATAACAAGGTACAGTTGTACGCCTGTATATGCAGGAGTCCTGAAGGTAATTTCAGTAGCTTTTAAATATCTTCTGAGAATATTAAGACCTCATCGCCACTTTAAGTTCTAATCAGTATCAAACATTTAACTTAATAAACAGTTGTTAATAAACAGTTGTAGTTAAATAAATCAATAGAGCTCAACCGTGCAACAGAACTCAGATCAGCTCGGAAGAAACAAAGCTTGAAAGAATAAATTATGCGGTTGTTTTTAGTGACAGTGACACTGTTTAAACTCGTCTTTCTCCAACCAGGAGTTCGCAAACTAACATTTTCCCATCTGTTTCGCTCTATGGTTTCACTGCATGTAGAGTGTCACAAATTACATGACATCACTCTGATGGGGGGGTTTGGCCGCACGCACCCTGGCCTGAACCAATCGCGTGGATCGAGCACACCTTTGTTGATATTAGGAGGAAAATAAATATATTTATGCTTTTTTGCAGTCAAACTCTTTGGACAACGCTTGAAAAAAAAAACGCCATTAAGACTTTTTAATACCTTTTAATGGCTTTAATTTTTCCATATCTGATTTATCAACTTTTAATACTTTTTAAGACCCTGTGGACACCCTGTATAAGCACGTACAGGGCTCAACAATAAGACTGCCCCATGGCCCAGGGCCAGCGTGAGGGATGTTCAGGACAGTAGAGGGAATTGTTACTGGCTCGATCAGGCCAGTGCTGCCTTGTCTCAAAATTTTAATTTGCCTGCGACTATTTGTCACTTGCGTGCATATATTAGGTCTTAGAATCAAGAAATAATTTGTGCTTTTAAGTCTTGAATGTTACCTTTTCTATGAAGTCGTAAACACCATATTGCTTTTTGGTTCCTTTCATCGGATCGAGTGTTCTGAGCACATCATTTTTTTCCACAACTTGGTAAAAACCAGTACAGTGAAGAGACGGCAACATCAAATAATGAGGCTAAAAGAATATGTCTGTTTCTAACGTTGTGGAAACAGATATTTACATGGGTTCAACACGATTAAAAAAAAAAATGAAATGAAGTGATATTTTGCATAGTTTTCTGTCACTTTTAAGTCAGCCACCTTTTGTTTTGCAATAAAATACTTGCACATTTTCCATACTGCTTTATTTTACTGCTAAATATTTTAACATTTTTAAGATATTTAAATCCTAGATTCACGCATTTTGCATTATTTTTGACACATTATTTAAAATATATGGCTAAGAATTAGCTTTATTTTATTTTATTTTTCTGGTGAGGCCAGTGAAAATTTTGGCAGGGCAAGTAACAATCTGAACCACTGGTCCACTCAGGCCAGTAGAAAATATCCTTAGTGTTGAACCCTGATGTATATAATGTGCTTAATGATTGTATTTTCATACTTTATATACTAATCATTTTTCATGACTAACTTAACTATTTCATAATTTACAAACCAGTTATTTGAGAGGAGTTGCTGGTTTTTAAAGATCATTCAGAATGTGTAAGTAAATGATTAATAAACTATTCAAATGAACATTTATTTATCTTATTATTCAGGCATACAGTATATTAATAGTTCATTTGTATGTTAATAAATGCTTTACTAACTCAACTTCATGATGTTTTATGACCGAATCTAAAGTGAGGACTATTAATGATCTATAAAACCCTTATAAATGACAATTAAAGACTTGGCTACATTCTTAACAGGAAAAAAATAAAAATAAAATAAGCCACTTTATTCACTTCTATTGATTTGAAGATGCACAATTGAAACTGTATCAAATCAAAAATAAATCTTTGCAATCTTAAAATAAAATGACTGTGCAGTTTATACTTAACTAAATAACATTGAAATGTTGTAAATTATTATATTGTTGTTGTTGTTGTTGTTGTTTTATCCAATTGTATGTTACATTTTGACACTCCTGTTATTCGCCAATGTTTAAACTTTACAGTAGTTTAACTTTAGATAAGATTGCAAAGATTTCTTTCATTTGTTTCCTTCTAAATGTGATTATAAGTCAAGAATACAGCATTTGTATGATTCAGTGTGTAGTTATTTTAGTGTTGCCAATAATAAGAGGGTTTGTATTTTAATAATAGTATAATAATAATAAAGTGTGAATATGAATGTATGTGCGTATAAATAACAAGCGGTAGTAATGTTTTATCTGCATTAATTTAACTACTTTATACTATCCATCGCTTCATAAGGTTGTAGTATAGAAGCTGTATTAATAATAATAATAATAATAATATAGTAAAAATGCTTACTTTTTTGTATTTTTTTTAATAATTAATTTATCTTTGTATGTTAGTTGTTAGAATTAATTATTTCATCTAGTAATAATAAGGTTTAAGTTTTTATATAATAATAATAATGTGTGTTTGTGTAAATACACATAGTAATGTTTAATCTGCATTACTTTATATTATCCATTCCTCAATTCGGTTGTAATAATGGCAAAAAAATTAATAAATAAACAATAATAATATAATTATCATGCAATAATAATATAATAGTACTTATAGTACTGTAGTCGCCACAGCGGAATGAACCGCCAACTTATCCACCAAATGTTTTTACACAGCCCTTCCAATCACAACCCAGCATGGAGAAACACACAAACACTCTTGCATTCACACACATACTCTGCAGCCAATTTAGCTCATTCAATTCCACTGTACCACATAACTTTGGACTATGTGGGAAACCAAAGCACCTGGAGGAAACCCACACTAAAACAGGGAGAGCATGCAAACTCCGCACAGAAATATCAAGTGGACCAGCTGGGATTTTTAGGATCATAATAATTCAAATGTTTGTTTTATTACCTTATAAAAATTCATACTTTGTTTTTATTTCTTCATTTATATTTACTATATATTTATATGCGAGTTGTATTAGAATGCCTCCCTCCGTCTGATGAGTGTTGAATGTGTCTCTGCAGAAGTGTGCGGTCAGTGAAGCGACTCCTCCAGCCGGTGATCTGTCTGAGGATGTGGATGAGGCTCATGTGAGTGCAGTTCAGCCTCTGGGAGAAGAGGAAGGCTATGACGCAGACAGCGAGAGTAACCCTGAGGACTCCACCCGGCAGGAGGAAGGTACAAGCATTACTTTATCTTAAAGTACAGGCTACATCGGTCTTGTATTTAAATGTTAATTTAATAATGTGCCCCTTTTGTAAAGCTGCTTTGGAATGATGACTGTTGTGAAACGGGCTATACAAATAAACTTGAATTGAAATAGTTTACTCAAAAAGGAAAAGTTCCCCATTATTTACTCAGACTCAAGTGATTTTTTAAAAAACTTTTATGAGTTTCTTCTGTTAAACACAAAACATACTAGATATTTGAAATAATGTTAGAAAAATCTGAAATTAGCTGTCTTTCCATCCAAAAGTTGTGAATAATGCAACATTTTCAACCAATGAGTTAAAGAGAACTAAATCGTGACTTCCTGATTATCTAGAAGACCAAGTCATTTTACACATTAACCGATAAATAAAAGAGAGTTGTCTGTACATCTATCTATCTATCTATCTATCTATCTATCTATCTATCTATCTATCTATCTATCTATCTATCTATCTATCTATCTATCCATCCATCCATCCATCCATCCATCCATCCATCCATCCATCCATCCATCCATCCATCCATCCATCCATCCATCCATCCATCCATCCATCCATCCATCCATCCATCCATCCATCCATCCATCCATCCATCCATCCATCCATCCATCCATCCATCCATCCATCCATCCATCCATCCATCCATCCATCCATCCATCCATCCATCCATCCATCCATCCATCCATCCATCCATCCATCCATCCATCCATCCATCCATCCATCCATCCATCCATCCATCCATCCATCCATCGTTCTATATTAACATCAATAATAGGAATTAGGGTTGGCCCGATAGACGATGCCATCGTCCATCGTCGATAACCAGGGCCAGATGAATCTGCGGACGTTTTTTTACTATTTCTGTTGAGAATTTCTGTAAAAATCTGCGGATTTCTGCGGAATTATTTTGGGAGTATCCAGCGGAGTATCATAACTAACACCTTAATACATGAAATAAAAAGTAATACCTTATAACTTATACCTTTTATTTAATGTTTAAAATGCAAATCCAATTAGATTCATTTCATTTGGTAAACAAAGCAAGTCACTCATATAATATCTTTACTAAAAGACAGAACATATTATTTAACAAACTGTGTTGTACATAAATCAGATGAACTTTTTCATGATACTCTATAATATTGCTGTAATTAATTAAAACACTCAAGTAAATAAACAGAATTAATTATGGGCTAAAAATCTGCGGAATTCTGCGCGTGCAGATTCCGTGTGGGCCTACGGATAACTGACAAACTTCACGCTGCTGAGCCGGCATCGTGATCCATCGCCCCGCCCCACATTTATATTGATTTATAACTTATTATTTGCATGTCATCTTAACAGCAATACTGGTTCATGAGCTGTGTTAAATTTGACATATAGCTGCTGCTTGCACGGCTGACAGCATCGTGAGGATTAAATGAAGGATTATACAGCACCTCTCACGCTTAATATGTGTAGATTCAGAGGCAAACGCTGTTACCTGCAAACCCCGTCCCACAGAGTTTACAGTGAGTGGCTTTAGTCACTTTCATAGCGGACTTGAAGCCACTGGAAGTCTGTTATCCACACTTGGAAAAGTGTAAATGCTGGATTAACATTCAGCACATGTCATGATCACTAATAAGATGTGCCATTATTAGTAACTGTAGGTGGTTTCTAAAACAAAATCTGTCAGTGTTATTGTCATTCTCTCATCTTCAGCTCTTCACATTTCCGCGGTTGTAGCTCCTGTCATCTGAAGGCAGAAGGCATTGACGAAGTGATTGACGGCTGATATTAACCAATCATTCGCTTTCAGTTCTAGAACAGTGGGCAAATAAGAACACAAAGGTGGGGCAAGCATTGCAGGCTTTTTTTACTTCAGCAAGTTCACATGACAACTGTTTTAATCTGTCCCTAAGCGCTGTGTTTGGCGTTTTTAGGTGCATTCTGTATAAATGTCTCCTAAATTTGCACTGGTGGTGAGGATTTTACAGTGAAAACAGTGAAAATGCACTCGCACAAATGCTTCCAAATATATTTTAGGGTTGCATAGATAAAATTTCAGGCGCATATGCAACCAAAGAGGTCAAGCCCGAGCATCTTTACTTGTTATTATTACCTCATAATAATAATAATAAAATAAGGAAGTTATCATCAATCACAATGCAAATTACAGTGAACTCCAAACAAAGTCTCCTCCACCTGCTGTGGGAGTAAAAACGATAGGCTACAATTAATTAATTCATTATGAATTAATTGATATTTACCAATAGCCCCTTTCACACATACAGACCTTTGTTGTATGTGTGAACAGGTCCATTTTGAAAATACCGGTAAATTCGTTCTGGCTATTTTCCGGAAAGAGAAGTTGTAACATTACCGGCAATTTGCCGGAATGCTGCGCTGTGTGAATGCAGAAGGAAGATTCCCGTAATAAGCGCGTGCACGTCTAGAACGTGCTGACGTGAGCCGTCTGCTTTAGCCAATCCCAACAGTCAGACGCATTTACGTCCGCGCGGTTTGTGAGAATAAAAGCCTTTGAATATTTTTCCAGACACATTTAGCTGCTAGAAGTTAGTCAGATCACGTTTATATGTTCTTCTTAATGCCAACTGTGTAAATAATCATCGATAAGATGCTTATGATAAGCCGTTGTTTGTTTACCTTCAAGCCCTGCGTGTGCCTGTGAAACAGCCTGTGAGCGCCTGCACACACACATATTATTAACATCTCGACATGCGAAAGTGATCCTGCGAAAGTTGTTCACAATATTGATCATCCACAGAGTTTTATAATTTAGTCAAATGTTTACAAACACAAGCGCAGCAGTTTAAAGCTCATCTGTGGTGAATGATGTCAGAATTTACCGGTATTTTGGAATGGATGTGTGAATGCTCTTTTCCGGAAAATTTCCGTAACGTCCTCGCCTGTGTGAACAGCGCTTTTTTCAATATACCGGTAAAGTCGTTCCGTAAATTTTCCAGATATTTACCGGTATCACTGTGTGAAAGGGGCTAATGACCACCCCCCCCTTCGCCCGCCCATGACGATGAGGCCATCGTCCATCACAATGTTTCACATTAGACATCGTTAGATGCCAAATTGGTCAACATCGCTCAACCCTTCTAGGAATAAAAAACACTATGGAAGTCATTGGCTTTTTTTCCAGGATTCCTCAATGTATCTTCATTTGTGTTCAACAAAAGAAACTCAGACAGGTTTGGAATGAGTAGAACATGAGGAAATGATGACAGAATTTTCATTTATTTGTATTTTTTAATGCTGAAATGAAGTGTAGAGTAGTAAACATATCTGTTAGCCCTGATGTAAAGTGCAGAGTCACTGAGAGCAGGAGGAGTTTGTCAGCGAATGATCTAGAATGCCGGCTGGTTTGAGCCGGTTAACATCAGGTAAAGGCTGAGTGAAGGTCTGGTCAAGTGGTCGGTATGTGATCCTGTTCCTCAGTCACATGTAGACTTGGCTCTCTCGCCCTCAGAATGGTGTCATTGTTTCCTTCGGCTATGATGCAAGTCCGCCGTGTTGAGCCGTGTCTTGTGACTGCAGCTTTTGACTGATCTTTTACATACACACAAGTGAGCGTGGTTTTGTAAGTTCCCTCACTTTTACTTAACAGTCACTCTGTATTCAATTCATCTTTATTTATCTAGCGCTTTTACAATGTAGATTGTGTGAAAGCAGCTTAACACAGACACTTTAGTAAGTTAAAACTGTGTCAGTTCAGTTTTCACAGTTGACTTTAATTTAGTTCAGTGTGGTTTCATTTACACTCCTGAAAGTCCAAACACTGAAGAGCAAATCCATTAATGCGCAGCTCCACAAGTCTCAAACCAAGCAAGCCAGTGGTGATCACCCTGTAGGTGATTTTATTATAAAGAAGGGCATTGAAGGTTAAAGTCAGTGTCTAGTGTTTGTGTTTGCAGTCCAACTGCTCCTGATGATGATGTGTGTAAATCTGAATGTGTTTTTCACAATTACAGATCAGCTAATGATATTGACTGATCCACATGGATTATGTCCAACTTTACACCAAGATTTTTCTGTAAAAATGGGTTTATTTACTTGGAAAAAAAAGAAAAGAAGAGAAAATATGTTGTTTTAAATGCAAATAGTTGACTTGAAATGACTTACTATTTTATTGTTAAACTAATTGCTTTTTCCCAAAAGCAGAACCAATTATATATATATATATATATATATATATATATATATATATATATATATATATATATATATATATATATATATATATATATATATATATATATATATATATATATATATATATATATATATATATATATTGAACACAGTTATAAAAACAACACTGAACTAAACACATTTTAGTAATCTGAACATATTTTAATAACTTTAACACTTATTAGCACTTTTTTTTCTACTGTCATTCCCAACATTTGTAATTTCAGTAATTTTGAATGGAAAAAAAGGGGCATTGAACATGTTGTCTGTGGATTTTTATCTTCAGATGTAAAAAATATCATTGCCTCTTTATTTCTTATAGCAACAGCAAGACTAAAATGCACAATATATCATACCTATCAACATTGGGATGTGAAAATAAGGGATATGCCCACCATAATAAGGGATTCCCCTTCAAACCGCATGTACAGAATCCGTTTGGGAAACAGCATCTGTTTATCACTATGGAGCGCGTCAGCTGACAGTCATGCACCCTTATATGACTGTTTTAAGGATTGTATAGGATGGGCGACGGCACCTGTAATCAAAAGGAAATGGAATCGCACCGTTTTTAATATTTATTTATAAATCCTAAAGCGAAAGCACAAAACAGACTCAGGTTTTAGAGAAAGGGGCGACCCCTGGTGGTTCGGCGGTATGGGTTGCAGTATAGGGAGGCTCGGCTGTTCAGAGAAAGACTGAAAATACGGGAGAAATACGGAAAAATACCTATACGGGATGATAGCGGGATAGAACTGTCAAATACGGGAGAATCCGGGGAAAAACGGGAGGGTTGCCAGGTATGCAATATATATCTAACTGAAGAGTCGGGAACAACGGAGTTGAGGATCCACGTGCAGTTTATTAATAGGAGTAGTCAGGCAGGCAACGGTCAAGACGGGGACAAACAGAAACGTTTAGGAAATCCAGAATCGTAGTCAAGAAACAGGTGAATGGTTAGGACAGGCAGCGAAAACAACCAAAATAATAAAACAAAACACAGCTAGACAAGGCAAGACAAGAACAGAAAGAAAAACGTTTGTGATGTTACAATAACAAGACTCACTCAAAGACTGTGTTAATATGGTCCGTCTGATTATGCCATCATGAGCTTCCAGCTGTGTGAGTGCAATCAGGAAGAGAACTGGAACTGCTGTGTGTGAGGTGCATGATAGGCTTTATGGTTCTTATTAGTGGCAGATTTGTAGTTTTCTAGTTATCTGCAATTGCTAGATCGCTAGTGATCGTGACAATATAAAATAAATTAAAAGTATCTATCTATCTATCTATCTATCTATCTATCTATCTATCTATCTATCTATCTATCCATCTATCCATCTATCCATCTATCCATCTATCCATCTATCCATCTATCCATCTATCTATCTAGCTATCTATCTGTCTGTCTGTCTGTCTGTCTGTCTGTCTGTCTGTCTATCTGTCTGTCTATCTGTCTGTCTATCTGTCTGTCTGTCTGTCCGTCCGTCGGTCTGTGCGTCCGTCTGTCTATCCATCCGTCCGTCCGTCCGTCTGTCTGTTTGTCTGTCTATCTATCTATTTATTTATTTATCTACAGTATCCACCCGTCCGTCCGTCCATCTGTCTGTCTATCTGTTTGTCTGTCTATCTATCTATTTATGTCTGTCTGTCCATTCGCTATCTGTCCATCAGTCTATCTATCTATCTATCTATCTATCTATCTATCTATCTATCTATCTATCTATCTATCTATCTATCTATCTATCTATCTATCTATCTATCTATCTGTCTATCTGTCTGTCTGTCTGTCTGTCTGTCTGTCTGTCTGTCTGTCTGTCTGTCTGTCTGTCTGTCTATCTGTCTGTCTATCTATCTATCCGTCCATCTATCTATTTATCTATCTATCTATCTATCCGTCTGTCTGTCCATCTGTCTGTCTGTCGTCATTATCATCATCGTCATTTGCCATTTTTTCTTTCATTTATCATCTGTTTGTTCTGTAATAGTAGTTAAGTCATTCTGTCTGTCTCTTATATATCTATCCATTCATCTTTGTATGGTATCTAGTCATCCTTCTCTTTCTGTCTTTGCATCCATCTGCATGTATGTGAGAGTGTGTGTAAGGAAGTGCTCTGTGTGTTTGTGTGTGTGCGTGTGTGAGGCAGAACTTCATTAATAAAAAGCACCCAGAGCTTGCGCAGAAGCTTCAGGCTAGTTCACAACTAAATCATGCGGTTCTTGCGTGTGTGGCACCTCCATCAGCTTAATTTCTTTTTCGCGGAGCTGAGCGCCATGAGCTTCCTCTGGTACATACAGTTCTTGCTCTTCAGCTCTTCTGTGCGTACACTTGCACCACATCCAGTCATTCTTTTGCTGCTGTACTGTTGTTTATAGTCAGTGTTGTGTCTGTGACAGGGCTAAAGGTGGAGGCTGGAGTCTCATTGAGGGAATGTACATTGGGGATGGCAGGAGTGCCTCAGGGCTCCGTCCGCGGACGTCTGCTGTTTCCGGAGATCTGCCTGATGGAGCTGCAGCTGTTGGCCAGCGGTTCTCCAGACCTGGAGGTTTTGGGTCATGTGTTGCAGAGCCTGTTAGCCGCTGTGAAAGGCCACCACAACAATGCAGCGCAGCTCTACCAGCAGGTCAGAGTCGTTTCTCTTTTATTCATGGGTGTCGTTACATATTGATGCTGTACAGTGAGGCGTCCTATTGCAGAACGCGTAATGTGTAATATACCTGTGGTGTCTTAAATGATAGAAAGTAATCAGCTGAAATAGTATACTTGAAACCAAAGACACGTCAATCCACATTACAGGAACAAGATGACCTTTTGCGAATCTTTTAACAATAGGTTGATTTCAATCACGTGGTTTTGGTGACGTGCAAAATTCTGAAGGAGGGCAGGAAGTCAAAAACTAAGTGGAAGACATGGAGGAAAGTCCATATTTCTGTGACTTATACCATATTTCAACGGAGATATGAATAGAAAATAACCATATACAGTTGAAGTCAGAGTTATTAGCCCTCTTTGAATTGTTTTTCTTTTTTAAATATTTCCCAAATGATGTTTAACAGAGCAAGAAAATTTTCACAGTATGTCTGATAATATTTTTTTCTTCTGGAGAAAGTCTTATTTGTTTTATTTCGGCTCGAATAAAAGCAGTTTTTAATTTTTTTAAAAACATTTTAAGGTCAATATTATTAGCCTCTTTAAGCTTTATTTTTCGATAGTCTACAGAACAAACCATCGTTATACAATAACTTGCCTAGTTACCCTAACCTGCCTAGTTAACCTAATTAACCTAGTGAAGCCTTTAAATGTCACTTTAAGCTGTATAGAAGTGTCTTGAAGAATATCTAGTCTAATAGTATGTGCTGTCATCATGGCAAAGAAAAACAAATAATTAGAAATGAGTTATTAAAACTATTATGTTTAGAAATGTTTTAAACAAAATCTCTCTGTTAAACAGAAATTGGAGGAAAAAAATAAACAGGGGGTCTAATAATTCAGGGGGGCTAATAATTCTGACTTCAACTGTATGTTGGGATGATCCTTGTATCTTGAAGGGAACCAAGTTTTCTACTCAACTAACATATATTTGACTGTCATCGAGGCGGTAGATACTGTATAAGCTATTACATTACATGAAAAATACTATAGTAAATACTGTTTGGATGCATACTATATCTAATTACTTTAAATAAACTGTCGTACTAATTATATTGTAGCTGTGGTACAACACGACTGTAGTTATAAGCTAATTTTTTAATAGGCTTCAGTTTTTTACACCATAGTTATACACTATATATTATACACATAGCTAGGCCTGTAAATAATCTTTATTGGTGCTGTCACACGAATTATCGCATTCAGAAAAGTTTGTACACTTAAATGTATTGAATAAATGTTTATTACAAGCCGCCTTTTCTTCAGTTTTTCTGCCATTTTTTTAAACGTTCCCCCCTTTATGAGCTAACACTTTGAAGTCTGTAAAAGCTGTTCGGCATTTCTTATTTTGGCTGATTTAAACAATTATAAACCACATAAAACACAAACATTTTGATGTTCTGGTAGCGATTCCCATGTGGAAGAACCACTTCCTGCCCTCCATCTGAATTTCATCAATGACGTCATGTGAAAACAACCTATTGAAGATGTTTTTGTCTTGACAGAATTTTTTTGTTGTAAAAACCTTTAGCCCAGGGGTGTCCAAAGTCAGTCCTGGAGGGCCGGTGTCCTGCTGAGTTTAGCTCCAACTTGCTTCAACACACCTGCCTTGAAGTTTCTAGTATACCTAGAAAGAGCTTGATTAGCTGCTTCAGGTGTGTTTGATTAGGGTTGGAGCTAAACTCTCCAGGACACCGGCCCTCCAGGACCGAGTGTGGACACCCCTGCTTTAGCCCATCATCATTTGATTTTTCTGAGGAGTAAAATCTGATCAGTCACATTAATTATTAAATCATTCTGTATTTGTTTTGGTCAGGGTGGCGTGAAAGTCATTCTTACTGGATTCCCGAACATTCTCAGCCAGTCAGATGCCTCATATAAAGGTGTGTGTTTATCTCAAACTTCCGCCAGTGCTTACTGTATTTCTTCAATGTGTGGATGTTAAAATTTATTTTTAATTTCATATTTTAAAATTTAATCACAAGCAATAACAGGTTGGTTGTTCATACCATTTTAAATTATAATAAAGTATAAAATGTTGCACGTTTAGGTTATTGTTATGTTCATCCACTCTGGTATGTTTTTAATAACAATATTTTGGGGTTTACCGCAGATATATATTGAAGTAATCATTTCAGTTTTAAATCGGGGTGTCCACTAGGTCTTAAATTCAAAAACAAAATTTTAGGCCTTAAAAAGTCTTAAATTCACTGAAATATTTTGTTGTAGGTGTTAAATCATTTCAAACAGGTTTTAAAGAAAACACAGTCCCTCCCCTGCCGTCCAAAGCCACGCCTCCTGAAACACGAACACACACCTTAAAGATGACAGCAGAACTCTCTCACGTGCTGTCCTAAAGCGAATCTGCTTAGTGGTTGGCCATCAGCGTGCAGGAATTACACTTATTTCTAAGCCATACTTGCATGCTTTTTCAGAGCGAAAAATTAAAGTAGCATGGTAAACAATATAGGGAGCGCTTCACAGGCTGTCATTTTTCAAAAATGAACCAATGTGAATTTAAAAGCAACTTCAGCTCAGTAAAGCAGGCTATGTTGAATAGTGCTATTTACTGATGTTTTGTTGTTAAACTAAATAAAAATTTTCATTATGCTGTAAAAGAACCTTATGAAACTAAAATAGTCACATCAATCTTTCAACGGGAGATTTGAGTGGCTGAACAACACTTCTGTGCATATAACCCATTCACAACAACACACTCTACATCAGCTCTGCGTGACTAATATACTTTTGAAACAGAACATGACATGTCTAACAGAAATACTTCAGCCATGGTGTCGTCCTTCCTCCAGCGTGCAAAACTAACTCCACTATTGATTTAGGATTGTAAAGTTTGGATTCAGCATTTGTTTTTATCGCTGTCACTCTCTCGTGTGCACATGACCACGTGGCGCATGTGTACGCGCAAAAAATGGCATATCTGCGTGAACAGGGGTGTGAAGTTGTACAAATGTACATTTGCTGACAAACAGGTTGGGCTGCTCATCAGAATTATAGAAACTATCGGCCTGACAATGTTTCATTGGATGAACATTTTTTTGTTTTAAGCCTCACCCAGAATATAAAAACACTTATAAATACTTTTAGATCATTTACTGTAATCATTACTATTGGACTGTGAAGAGATTTTCAACCAGCACAACAACACATGTTTCTGAACACAATCACCTGCTGCACCTTTCAGTTTGCGTTGTCCAAGTAAAGCTACCCAATCGGGCTGACTTCCATCCAATCACCAACAATACTTCTCAGTAAAACCTTTTATTTATATATATATATATATATATATATATATATATATTTACATTTTTTAACGCAAAGAGATTCACAACAGCAATTCACAACATTCCCCATCAAATTGCCTTGGGAAAGACAACAAAAAACAATGATATGATTCCTCATGATAATACCGCGCTTTTAGGAAAAAAAACCTTAGTGTTTAACCCTGTATAAGACTAAAATTGAATTCTTAATGGTTTTAAAAGGGTCTTAAATAGTCTTAAATTTGACTTAAACCTTGCAGAAACCCTGTAAATATCGTCATAATCTCTCTATGCTCTGTCGTACCCATCAGAGTGCCAGACAGTACTGATGGAGCTGCTTGTTGCCATGGTGAGTGACAGGATCACAGCAGAGGAACTTGCCCTGTTGACCCGCCTCTTCCTGGAGAAGACTCCGCCCACTGTAAGTGCAACCTTAGTTAGCATTTAAATAATGCCACAGTGAATTTATAAACTGCATCAAACTGTTTTCACAGAAAAGGACAAGATCTGACACAATCATAACACAAATGCAATCAGTCTGATCAAACAAGAGGGTTATTTTTAACTCTGTCAGGAAGTGAACACGCAGATACAAGATGTACTTTTAGTAATGCCAACACTGATATTAATCAGCCTGTCTGCATTTCATTAATTTGATTTATTATTCTCAGTTTTATTCCTTCTCTCTCACCTTTATTTCTTTTGTCTCGTTTTTAATGCTCTTATTTACTAGTATGTGGTTTATACTAGTTTTGTTGACGATTGCTTTACAGTACAGTCAACGTGTGTTCTAAGGATTAACAAAACTACTTTTTTATAAATCTCTTGTGAATGGGTTGTCTGAATTTAACTTCATGTTGACAGTCTTGCTGTATAAACGTTGTTGACTATTAATGGAGTCCCCTGGTACTGTTGTGTAGATGGCAGTTACTGTAAGTGTGCTTTCACACCTGTAGATCGATTCTTTTCTTCCGAAACAGGGATTACAATGGTTACAATGTTTATTTTTGTTCTTGTCATGGTTCGCTTTCACACGGCAAAGTTTCTAAACTGACCAAAATAGTTTAAACAGGTCACATGCGAGTAAACTGTCCTCACAATAGTCAGTTTCAGGGTTTATTTTTCTAATTTATAATGATAAGCAATAAGACATGATAAGGGAAAAGGTGCACTTTAATTTTGACACTCACAGACATCGTCACCAAATAAATCAGAAAGGTCAGATGTACAGCCTCATTCAAAATCTATTGAATCAATCAATTTATCTAAAATTAAACGGAAATGTTTGTAGTTTCTGCCAACCCGACTCTACATCATAACTTTTTAATCCAGATGGACGGGGCAACCATTACTGCATCCAAAATGGTGAAAAGCCTTGAAGTAACAATTGATGACCAACTAAACTTCTCTGACCACATTTCTAGAACTGCTCGATCGTGCAGATTCGCACTCTATCATCAGAAAAGTCCGACCCTTCTTATCTGAGCATGCAGCTCAACTCCTTGTTCAAGCTCTTGTTCTCTCCAGACTGGATTACTGCAACTCTCTACTAGCCGGGCTTCCAGATAACTCTATTAAACCTGTTCAGCTGCTTCAGAACGCAGCAGCACGAGTGGTCTTTAATGAACCTAAAAGAGCACATGTCACTCCGCTGCTCATCCGTTTGCACTGGCTGCCAGTTGCTGCTCGCATCAAATTCAAAGCTCTGATGTTTGCTTAGAAAGCGACTTCTGGCTTTGCTCCTCCTTATCTGCTCTCACTTCTGCAGATTTATGTGCCCTCCAGAAACTTGCGTTCTGTGAATGAACGTCGCCTCGTGGTTCCATCCCAAAGAGGGAAGAAATCACTTTCCCGAACCCTCATTCAATCTGCCCAGTTGGTGGTATGAACTCCCTAACTGCATCAGAAACGGCAGAGTCTCTCGCTGTCTTCAAGAAACGACTAAAAACTCAACTATTTACTCTCCACTTCCTTTCCTAATCTGCAATTGCCTCTCTGGCTCCACCACTAACTGTATTACAGAAGAAAAAAAAAACTAATGTTTTACTTCTTACACTTTACATACCTGAAACTTGCCTACAGCACTTATTCATTGTTGCTCTTATAGTTGTGTAAATTGCTTCCTTGTCCTCATTTGTAAGTCGCTTTGGATAAAAGCATCTGCTAAATGACAATGTAAATGTTATTTAAACAAGTGTTGGCTATAATTCTGCATTATAGGCTAAAATTAAAGAGAGAAATAACAGATGAATCGAGACTGCATCAGATCATGAAGCAGATCAATGTTGATCTTTCTTTCAAGGGGTCAGTGCAGAAATAAACAAAACAACAGGCCTAACACAAAATATTATAAGATTAAAACATGGAACAATCATCAGATGGTAATTTTGGTCAATTAGCCTGATGGATAAACCGCTCTCGTTAATATTTCAGCATGCTTTCACTTTCGTATTTGACATGAAACACACATTTACTGGTGAGAATGATGACATCGCGCCCTACTCATATTTCTCTCTTCATATAGCCGTATATATGCCTATTGCACTTCCATAATACACTGATATAGCCTGGTTCAGATCGTTTTGCTTTCTCACTACAATCCATTTACTCCAGAGTTCAGTCATGATGAGACCACCTCATTCAGGCGGTCTCTGGCCGATTGTTTTGGCATTAATCTTAGCACGATTGCTATTTTTACATATGCCAACTAAACTGTGTTAACTGGGCAAAAGAGACAAACGTCTAGGTGTGAAAGCACTCTAAGACTTATTAGCATACTAAAACTCCATCTGAGTAATCACATCGCTTGCCAAGAATTACTTAAAGCAAAACAATAACATATAATTTTACAATAGCAATCTCTATAATCACCTACAGTAGTCAGTTATAAAAGACAAGGGATTGTTCATCATGTATATTCATAATTTCACACACAGTATTGTGTGTTTGCTTGATGATACTAAATCTAATCGTTGTATTTTGAAGCTCTTTTCTTGGCAGCCAGACAGCTACTGTATTCTCTTCATCAATAGTCAGTAATGGCCCTGTGAAATGTGCTTTTCCCATTGGTGTGTTGTTAATGAAGGCCCATAGGGAGTCGTAAGTCAGAGTCTGTACCTCAGAACTGATGGCAGTGTTAGTGCACTCTCTCTGTAGCTGGAGACAGAAACATGCGTCATCAAACAAAAAAGCCCAAGACCGGTTACTCACTGAAGCTAAGCAGGGCTGAGCCTGGTCAGTACCTGGATGGGACACCTTATGGGAAAACTAGGTTGCTGTTGGAAGTGGTGTTAGAGAGGCCAGCAGGGGGCGCTCAACCTGTGGTCTGTGTGAGTCCTAATGCCCCAGTAAAAGTGAAGGGGAAACTATACTGTCAGTAGGCGCCGTCTTTCGGATGAGATATTAAACCGAGGTCCTGACTCCCTGTGGTCATTAATAATCCCATGGCATTTCTGGTAAAGAGCAGGGGTGTAACCGCAGTCTCCTCCGCCATCGGCCCTTACGACCATGGCCTCCCAATCATCCCCATCCACCGAATTGGCTCTATCACTGTCTCTCCACTCCATCAATAGCTGGTGTGTGGTGAAGCACTGGCGCCGTTGTCCTGTGGCTGCCGTCGCATCATCCAAATGGATGCTGCACACTGGTGGTGGTGTGTAGAGACCCCGCCTTATGATTGTGAAGCACGTTGGGTGTATGGCCATACACAATAAATGCGCAATAAAAATACACATTACATTCAAACCAAACCATCCACTTGAATACTGATATATGTCATGTAACACATTCTGCAGTGTTGAAAGCGTTAAGTATTTTCTTCACTGAATGCCTGATTATGTGTTTGTTTGGATCATTTGCAGGAGATCTTGCTACGAGGCGTGCTTCAGATCGTGGAGGCAAACACAGACACAGAACCGCTATACTTCATGTCCTTTCCCATGATCCCTGGCTCTGGGGGTCCTGGCCTGAGCCCCTCCCCTGGGACAAGGCCTCATGGGGCGACTGCTGGTAAGGGTGGTGTAAACACTATTCTGAGGGGTAAACTACCGCTCGGCCGTGGTGAAGCAGACATGAGCCGACCTGGTCACCTGCGCTCCTCGCCCTGGCATGCTGCACCCTTCCACCTGCCCTTGGTGGGACAGAACTGCTGGCCTCATATGGCTAGTGGATTCAGCGCATCGCTGTGGGTGCGGGCTGGGAAAGATGAAGACGGACGATCTAAGAAGGGTGAGAAGAACATTATTAGCTTTATGTACTTACCCGGGCTGTGCCATTAATCTAGGATGTGTGCAGAGTCATTCTTACTTTAATTTTCCTTTGGCTTAGTCTCTTTATTTAATCAGGAGTCGCCACAGCGGAATGAATCGCCAACTTATCCAACATATGTTTTACACAATAGATGCCCTTCCAGCTGCAACCCAGGATTGGGAAGCATCCATACACACTCACTTATACACTACGACCAATTTAGTTAATCAATCCCCCTATAGCGCATGTGTTTGGACTGTGGGGGAAACCGGAGCACCCGGAGGAAACCCACACCAACATGGGGAGAACATGCAAACTCCACACAGAAAACGCCAACTGACCCAGCCAGGACTCAAACTAGCCACCATCTTGCTGAGGTGACAGTGCTAACCACTGAGCCACTGCGTCACGCTAAATAATATTGTAATTAATTTCCAGCAGTTTGCATTTGTTCCTCTCTGCAAAGCTCAATTTCACGTGGAAATCATTATATTATGTAACGTTTGCACTGCAGTATGGGATGTGCTTGATTTATTGAAGAATATTAGATTTATTCATGTTTCTAAAAGTGTACGAGAGACTAGTGCTGTTCATGTGAGGAACAACACACACACACACACACACACACACACACTAACACACACAAACGTAAAGTCATTTTTTTAGATCATAGTGGACAAACATAGATGACCTACTCATTGTTTTAGGATAATTATGGTTACATTATTTACCAATAAAGACTATGATTTTTACCATAATCAAGCAGTGCTTGTATTTACAGCAGGGGTCTCAAACTCAATTTACCTGGGGGCCGCAGGAGGCAAAGTCTGGGTGAGGCTGGGCCGCATAAGGGATTTCACAAAAAAAAAGTCCTCAAATGTCATTATTAACAGTTTTAATTATTTCTTCTGAACATGAAGTGTCCTGAACATTAACAGAACATTGAGTGAAGATTATGAACAGTTCTTCTGAACATGGCATCTTTTGCCTACTTCTTACTGCCAGAGACTTGTGCTTCTTTTCACAAATCTGAACCACTTTTGGCTTTAGAGCGGAAGCAGTTGAGACCCTCAGTATGGCTTGGGGGAACTCACTCAAAACTTCCATTCCCTCACCTAAAAAAAAGGCGTATATATGTATAAATAAAACACCCCCACCCCACTCCAGTCACATCAGTCCGTACCAGTCTGTATCTACCTATAATATATATAAGATGCAGGCTGTAGCTAGGTAGGTGGCAGGCTGCAGATAGGTAGCTAAGTGGCAGGCAGGGGCGGGAACAGCTTACCTTGGTTCTGGCCGGCGCGAGTTCCCTCCTAACACTTCCCGCCCGTCACAGCGTCTAACAAAGGGGCGGGGTGCGTGGTGACGTCACTGGCATCCCCGCCCCTTTGTTTACACGGCGGGCGGGGAATGCCAGTGACCGCTGTGTACGGATAGAATCAGCGGAGCGGGGAGCACTCTCTCTCCCCGCTCCGCTGATTCTGTCAGAGTACAGCGGTCGGCGCGGGCCACAAAATATTGCACTGAGGGCCGCAAATGGCCTGTGGGCCGCGAGTTTGAGACCCCTGATTTGCAGTATTTTGTAAATATGGATATTGTGGACTAGTGTTTTAGTGCAGTATTTATTCATATAAGATTTTTTTTTAGTTAAAGTTAAGTTATTATTAGTTTAAGTTTTGATTTTAATTAGTTTTATTTCTAATTATCTTTGATTTCTATTGCATTTATCTTTATTTATATTTTCATTTTCACAAGTTTAGTTTTAAATGTACCGATATTTTTATTTCTAATACCAGTACATCATTTAAAAAAAAAAATGGTTTAAGATGGGTGGCACGGTGGCTCAGTGGTTAGCACTGTGGCCTCACAGCCAGAAGGTTGCTGGTTCGAGCCCCGGCTGGGTCAGCTGACATTTCTTTGTGGAGTTTGCATGTTCTCCTCATGTTGGTGTAGGTTTCCTCCGGGTCCTCCGGTTTCCCACACAGTCCAAACACATGCGCTATAGGGGAATTGATGAACTAAACTGGCCGTAGTGTATGAGTGTGTGTGTGAGAATGAGTGTTTATGGGTGTTTCCCAGTACTGGGTTGCAGGTGGCTGTGTAAAATATTATGTAATATTAGTTGTAGGTTCATTCCGCTGTGGTGACCCCTGATGAACAAAGGGATTAAGCTGAAGCAAAACCTAATATTGGTTTATGATATGTTATTATAGTGTCTGCTTTAATCATTTTAGCAGTTGGTTTATTTTTATGCTTTGTCTGTAATACATTTTTTGTTAGTAATAAGTACCTCTGACACCTTTTTGTTCTATCTTTTTTATTTTTCAGTTTTGCCAAAAAAAATGTAAATAGTTTTTTTATTGAAGGTGTTTGATGACTTGTGTGTGTTGTAGAAGATGAAGTGTGTGTGGCAGAGGAGTCTCCTCACGGTTCTGCACACGTCACAGAGCAGCAGACAGAGCGCTGCCTCCTCCATGTGCTCTCCATGGGCTCTAAAGCACTGATGCTTCAGGTGTGGGTGAACATCTCCACTAGAGCCTTCACCTTCAGGTCAGTGACTTGCACTGTGTACTCGTTTGCTGTCAAAATGATGCCTCAAATGCAGATGCTACAGGGGCTGGCTTTACACTCCACTGCATTTAGATTGCTGTTTTGTTATTGAATGCCAGTGAACACCATCTATTCTACTCATTGTGGGTCAGGAAGTTAGATCAGTTTAGTGCTCTTCTTCATTTGTTTTGTTATTTGACTCACTAAATGCATAACAGCATTCCTGTAACTCAAGCTGTAGATGGAAATTAAAATGTATACTTTTAATCAAATGTAAGGCACTTTGAATAAGTGTGTTTTGAAAATGCATAAATCGAAATGTAAAATTTATTCGGTTAGCAATTAGATTGTGAATGCTGATATTTGTTGATAAAAATTATTTTCTGGCCTTTTAACTCTTCTTGTTTTGTTTTAGTTTTATTTTATTTTTATTTTTTTCAGATTTAAGTCTACAACACGCTTAAACATGATGTATTCATTCATTTATTCATTTTCTTTTCGGCTTAGTCCCTTTATTAATCTGGGGTCGCCACAGCGGAATGAACCGCCAACTTATCCAGCATATGTTTTACGCAGCGGATGCCCTTACAGCTACAACCCATCTCTGGGAAATATCCATACACACTCATTCACACTCATACACTACGGACAATTTAGCCTGCCCAATTCACCTATGGCGCATGTCTTTGGACTGTGGGGGAAACCAGAGCACCCTGGGGAAACCCCGCAAACGCAGGGTTTACATTACATTACACCAAACATTACATCACCAACACATTTTTTGACCTTGACAAGAAGGTGTGGCCTCAAAGCCACTCCCATGTTACATCATCACCACATGGTCCAGTGGAAGACATTTACCAGACGTCACAATATTTTGTTCTTTGATTATTTTTATTTTTATTTTTTTATTTCTATCTCTGTTTTCTCGATTGCATGTTTTCCCCTTGTTGCCGTGGGTTTCCTCCAGGTGCTCAAGTTTTCCCACAGTCCAAACACATGCGCTATAGGGGAATTGAATAACTAAATTGGCCGTAGTGTATGAGTGTGTGTGTGTGTGTGTGTGTGAATGTGAAAGTTTATGAGTGTTTCCCAGTACTGGGTTGCGGCTGGAAAGGCCTCAAAGCCACTCCCATGTTACATCATCACCACATGGGCCAGGGGTATTTTGAAGACATTTACCAGACGTCACAATATTTTGTTCTTTGTTTTTTTTTTATCTCTGTTCTCACGTTTGCATTGACTTGTATGCAATGTACTCCTACAAAAACTTAATTACCCCTTTACTGTAAATCCAACATATATTTATCACCACCTGTTTGTTCGGCATGCCCTTAACATGCATCACAGTGTGTTTTTTTTTTTAAATGAAGGCAGGGGGCAGCACATTAGCCCAGTGGTTAGTGTTATGACTGATGCTGCGTTCACACCAGACGCGGAACGCGCATCAAGCGCGAGTGATTTACATGTTAAGTCAATGCAAATGCGCGAATAGACATCCTGCAGCAAGATACACGCGAATGGCGCGTCGCGAATGACGAGAATTGCGCAAATGGTGCCGTGCGCATGGCGCGATACGCGCGATTGGCAATGGAACGGCGCAATTGAGCATTTGCGTGTTTGATTCGCTTAATGCGCGTTTCACGCGAATCACTCGAGTTCGAAAATCTTAACTTCAGCGGACATTCGCGCCGCGTTAACCAATCAGGAGCTTGCTCTTGTGGGGGTGTGATTGTGACGTATCGCATGTTGTCGGTGTCCCAGGGGAAATCCTCCAGCAGACACCGACAAGAAGTTCATCAAACTGGGCTGGGCTCAGTCAGAAGCACCGCTGAAAACCTCCATCAGCCAGATTAAGTTTCTGGAGGAGTTTATGAGCTCACAGAGCTGGATGCACATCTGAAAGGATGTAGTGGACTCAGACACGACCCTAAACGTATCGATGCTGTTTTTCAGTCTTCATAAAGCACATAAACACTGTTATTTTCTTCATAATATCCATGTTAGCCATTTAGCTATGAAGCTAGAGTTACGGGGCAGACAGAAGCCCCGCCCATCACGCGAATCCGCGTCTGTTCTGAAGTGAATTTGACGCGCGAATGAAGCGGGGTTTGACGCGTGAATGAAGCGGGGTTTGACGCGCGAATATCGCGATTTAGCCGCGCGTTCCGCATCAAATGTGAACACAGCATTATGGTGCGGAAGCTATCCGGGCGTCTCAAGTTCGAATCCCGGCTCGTGGACTTTTCCCGATCCTACCCTTTTCTCTCTCCCACTTCACTTCCTGTCAAACTCCTGTCAAATAAAAAAGCAAAAATACCCAAAATAAATCTTAAAAAAAAATTTTAAAAAAACGAAGAAACTCTGCGTACATATGGACATGGCCTTAAATTAGACAGAATTTGGTGCTGCTTAATCTTAAAGTGTCTCTTGATTTGTGAATGTAGGATCTGCATTGATCCCAATGATGAGATGAAGGCGGGTCTTCTGGCGCAGGCGGAGTCTGGAGATGAAGTGATCCCAGCAGGCAGGTGGCAGCATTTAGCCCTGACCTACACACAGCAGCCCGAGGGCAAGAAGAACATCCATGGTCAGCTCAGCCTCTGGGTGTGTGGCATCAGGTCAGTGTGCAGACGCAGAGGATGAAGTCAAAATCAGCTTTATTGCCATTCTGCTACATATGTGGAGATACAGAGGAATATAATGTTGTGTCTTGAGATATGGAGCGATTGTGTGCTAGTGTCTGGGGAAAGTGTCAGAGATGGAGTGTGTTTTCTAACATAACATGTCAAGCCAGCTCACACTCAGAATTGAAATCAGAGCTGCAGACAACAAAAGCTACGCTGTGCATGTTTAATCCATCTTTACTCTGTGTTATTGCAGGAAGTGTGATGTATCTCTAGACTTCACTCTGCCCAGGAAGTCCAGTTTGTCATCAGATAGCAACAAGACCTACTGTATGCTTGGACACTATCAGCACTCCGCAGAAGAGCAGGCCAGCCCAAGTGCACGCTGGGATATGGGCACACTGATGCTCTTCAATGGTATGAAACCTAAAAACACCTGTAAATATTGCCTTTATATAATATTAAAGTTCTGTTTAATGGAGAGCATTTGTTTCAACACATTTCTAGACAATAACTCATTACTAATAGCTAATTTAATTAGCCATGATGACCGTGCAAAATAATTTACTAGTCGTTTTGTAAGATGCTTAAAGGTGCTGTTGTTTTTTCTAAAGCATAAATATATATATTAATAAAATGTTTGCAGATATTTCAGAAACATGCTAAGTGAACATTCTTGTTTATATGTAAAACAATGCTAAAGTCAAATATTCCTCTTTGAGAATGTGAGTTACGTGCCCGAACGGCTGTCTGTTTTGGTCTCTTTAACCCGCCCAATGCCACTTTAGCCAATTGTATTCTGCAGTCCGGGTTGCCCTCATGGAAAACAGCGTGTTTCATTCATTCAGTCAGAAAGGCTCTCAAAGCATGTGCTTGTAACCGAAATGCGACCTTCGGTGGAAAGTAGCAGACTCTGAAATGAGGCGCAGATTCAGTTACACATGAGTTTATGAATTAACAAATAGTATAAATATTACGAGCGTAAACATTAGGCGAGTATCCTATCAACATGCTACCTGAATAGATTTGCAGTTTTAAGCAATTTGGCTGTTTGCACCAGACGAAACATGACAGAAATGTAAATACAGCCGTTCAGAGGCACAGAATAGTGCACTCACTGCACTCCAGCCAAATTTATAATCTAATTATTTAACCGTTTATTTTATTCTACAGATCTGAGGGTGAATTATCTGCTGCTGCTTTCTTTCATTCATTTATTTTCTTATGCTGCGTTCACACCAGACGCGGCAAGCGCGAGTGATTTACATGTTAAGTCAATGCAAACGCGCAAAAAGACATCCTGCAGCGCGATATGCGCGAATGACGTGGCGCGAATGACGAGAAATGCGTGGTGCGCATGGCGCGAATGGCGTGGTGCGAATTGAGCGTTTTGCCCGTTTGACGAGCTTAATGCGCATTTCGCGCAAATCACTCGCGTTCGAAAATCTGAACTTCAGCAGACATTCGTGCCGCGTTAACCAATCAGGAGCTTGCTCTTGTGGGGGTGTGATTGTGACGTATCGCCTGTTGTCGGTGTCCCAGGGGAAATCCTCCAGCAGACACCGACAAGAAGTTCATCAAACTGGGCTGGGCTCAGTCAGAAGCACCGCTGAAAACCTCAATCAGCCAGGTTCAGTTTCTGGAGGAGTTTATGAGCTCACAGAGCTGGATGCACCTCTGAAAGAATGTAGTGGACTCAGACACGACCCTAAACGTATCGACGCTGTTTATCATCCTTCATAAAGCAAATAAACACTGTTATTTTCTTCATAAAATCCATGTTAGCCATTTAGCTATGAAGCTAGAGTCACCGGGCAGACAGAAGCCCCGCCCATCACGCGAGTCCGCGTCTGTTCTGAAGTGAATTTGACACGCGAATGAAACAGGGTTTGACGCGTGAATGAAGCGGGATTTGACGTGCGAATGAAGCGGGATTTGACGCGCGAATGAAGCGAGTAACCTCAAATGTTCATGCGGCTATTTACGCACGAATAGTGCGATTTAACCGCGCGTTCCGCGTCTGGTGTGAACACAGCATTAGTCCTTTTATTAATCTGGGGTTGCCACAGCGGAATGATCCGCCAATTTATCCAGCACATGTTTTACGCAGTGGATGCCCTTCCAGCTGCAACCCATCTCTGGGAAACATCCATACACACTCATTCACACATACACATACAGCCTACCCAATTCACCTGTACCGCATGTCTTTGGACTGTGGGGGAAACCGGAGCACCTGAAGGAAACCCACACCAACGCAGGGAGATCATGCTAACTCCACACAGAAACGCCAACTGACCCAGCCGAGGCTTGAACCAGCGACCTTCTTGCTGTGAGGCGACAGCAATACCTACTGCACCACTGCATAACCCTGCTGCTTTCAGCATATGGCAATAAATGTCATGTAAAATGGCATTCAAACTCACATTATCAGCATTTAACACTGAATAAAGCACATGAGCTGTACCTGAGCTGATCATTGTCGGTTCTCTGTTGTTCACCTTTGAAAAATAGAAGCCGTATCGTATATATATATATATATATATATATATATATATATATATATATATATATATATATATATATATATATATATATATATATATTATATATCAATTCGAGGTGTTGGTTAGAACAAAAATTCCTTCTATTGCCTGCCGATGTTTTTACTTAGAACACAATTTAAATCAGCCTTTAGGCTCAATAGTCAGACTCGCTCCTGTTGATGTCAATCTGGCAACCTGCGCTTGCCTTTGTTTTGATCCAGGAATGCAAATCCTTGTTCAACCACTGGGTGTCAAACTTACATACTGCACCTTTAACTTGTGTTATTGGACAACAGTGGTTTATTCTGTAGCCGAAAACTATATATACTATTTTATAGCACTAATAATATTGATCTTCATAGTTTATAAGAACACACACACTTTTTTTATTCCAGCTCATCTCCAATAAATCTCCAGAAGAAAAAAAAAAAGTGACAAATTTCAGTTTAGTTCAACTATCCAGTACATACAGTAACATGATCCATACAGATCAATATGTTGCATTTGTTGTATGTTGCATTTGTGTTCTGTATTAGCCGGCAGCTGGCCCTCTGCAACTCTCACATGGTCGCCCACTGAAGCTAAGCAGGGCTGTGCCCGGTCAGTACCTGGATGGGAGACCACATGGGAAAGCTAGGTTGCTGCCGGAAGTGGTGTTAGTGAGGCCAGCAGGGGGCGCCCAACCTGCGGTCTGCGTGGGTCCTAATGCCCCAGTATAGTGACGGGGACTCTATACTGCTCAGTGAGCGCCGTCTTTCGGATGAGACGTTAAACGGAGGTCCCGACTCTCTGTGGTCGTTAAAAATCCCAGGATGTCCTTCGAAAAGAGTAGGGGTTTAACCCCGGCATCCTGGCCAAATCTGCCCACTGGCCTTTGTCCATCATGGCCTCCTAACCATCCCCATATTCAATTGGCTGTATCACTGTCTCCTCTCCACCAATCAGCTGGTGTGTTGTGTACGGTCTGGCGCAAAATGGCTGCCGTCGCGTCATCCAGGTGGATGCTGCACACTGGTGGTGGATGAGGAGATTCCCCCCACTGTGTAAAGCGCTTTGAGTGCCCAGAAAAGCGCTATATAAATGTAAAGAATTATTACTATTATTATTATTATTTATTAAGTTGAATAAATGTTGTAGAAGTTTTGTAATAATTAATTGATGCTCTTTGTGGCTAGATTAATTGGTAACACTTTACAATAAGGTTCATTACTTAATGCATTTACTAACATGAGCTAATCAGGATCAACACTTGTACAGCATTTATTAATCATAATTGAACATTTACTAATGCATTATTAACATTCAAGTCTGTGCTTGTTAACATTAGTTAATGCACCATGAGTTAACATGAACTAACAATGAACTACTGTAATTTCAATAACTAACGTTAACTAACATGAACAAATACAGTAGTAAATGTATCGTTCATTGTTTGTTCATGTTACTAAATTCATTAATTAACATTAACTAATGAACCTCATTGTAAAGTGTGACCGATTAATTATATAATGCTGTTAGATGTAGCTTATTGATTATGCTAGCTCATGGGTTAACTAATCTGATCAAATGTTACCTTGAGAACAAAAAAAATAAGTAAATAAATAAATAAATATGCATTATAGGGTGGCACAGTGGCTCAGTGGTTAGCACTGTGGCCTTACAGCAAGAAGGTTGCTGGTTTGAGCCCCAGCTGGGTCAGTTGGCATTTCTGTGTATAGTTTGCATGTTCTCCCCATGTTGGCGTGGGTTTCCTCCTAGTGCTCCGGTTTCCCCCACAGTCCAAACACATGTGCTATAGGGGGATTGAACAAGCTAAATTAGCTGTAATGTATGCTTGTGAATGAGTGTGTACGAATGTTTCCCAGTACTGGGTTGCGGCTGGAAGAGCATCCTCTGCGTAAAACATATGCTAGAATAGTTGATGGTTCATTCCGCTGTGGCAACGGCTGATAAATAAGGGACTAAGCCGAAGGAGAATGAATGAATGAATATATATAATACAACACTGGTTTAAAGATCATTTGTTTGCTCTTTAAAAGTCAGCGATGTTGTTGATAATGTGGGCTCTTCCTGTTTCTGGTGGTTTCCATGCGTGAGCTACAAATTCTCTGCATTCCCTTCACATAACACACTTTCCTTGACAGAATGGCTGTTCTGTTGCTGCTAATAGGTCATGAATGGCCCCAGTCCAGCCGTTCCCGACCTGTGAAACGCTCTAATGTGGTTAGACGCTCCAGAGCCACTCCATGCCTTTTTTTTTCTTTGTTTATTTGTCTTCGGATCACAGCCTGCGGGTCAAACGTCCACTACACTTCTGATTGATTTCTCACTGTTTTATGTAGTCTTGAATTCAGCACCTTATTTCTTTTTTTTTTTCAAGAATGTTGGTTGTTGTGTGTTTTAGGCTCTAGAATTGACACGACCGAGGCGTTTTACCTGTACGCCAGCGGTCCTGACCTCACCTCCATCATGCCCTGCAAATACGGCAAGCCTCATGGCACACTGTCCAAGTACGTGACGCAGGAGGGTCTTCAGTGTGAGCAGATACGAGAGCTGCTCATGAGGAATGCAGACGTTGACATCTCGCCTCTTGTTGTAAGTCACTGCACCTGTGAACATGACTTTATTTTTATCATTTGAACATCATAAAGTTCTGCAGAAGGCTTATATGCTAATATATTTGACTGCTACACAGTTCAGTGGCTTGTTTCTCTCTGGCACTGAAAAGCAGGCAATATTCATTGTCCATTATTTGCTGCTTGTTTAAGTGCGTCGTCTGTGCAGTTTTACCCACTGACATCTTAATTACCAGTGATTTTCTGCGCTCGCCTGCTGTTCCAGGTGTTTATATGCTAATGAGTTATATGCACAGTAATTACTGCTCACTGAAATTCACTAAAGCACAAACCTCATGCTTGAATTTGCTTCATCTCGTCTGTGACAATAATAATCCAGTACAAATATTTAACAAAACCAGTGAACAATGTATGAAGAGTTCAGATGCAGAAACCTCTATGTGCCGTCTGAGATTTCCATAGTAAATGAACATTTTTCTCAACCTCCTTTGTTTATGTTAAGATATTTCACTTTAAAGAACAGGAGAAGGACTTATTCTTTGTCATAAAAGTGATATTACTGAACATGCACACAGGCGCCTGATAAAAAAGCTCATTTTAGAGGAAAATTTTAGATGGCATTTAGAGATTTTTGCATCTAAATTCTTTATATCTAGCTGGATTTAACATCAACATCAATCCAGGGAATACTGACATTTTGAAACGTTTATATTTTTAAATGTTTTTGTTGTTGAGGATAATATTTGATTTATCATATCATACTATGACTTACATTTACCGGCCACTTTATTAGGTACACCTGTCCAACTGCTTGTTAACACAAACTTCTAATCAGCCAATCACATGGCAGCAACTCAATGCATTTAGGCATGTAGACATGGTCAAGACGATCTGCTGCAGTTCAAACTGAGCATCAGAATGGCGAAGAAAGGGGATTTAAGTGACTTTGAACGTGGCATGATTGTTTGTGCCAGACGGGCTGGTCTCAGTATTTCAGAAACTGCTGATCTACTGGGATTTTCACGCACAACCATCTCTATGGTTTACAGAGAATGGTCCGAAAAAGAGGAAATATCCAGTGCGCGACAGTTTTGTGGGCGCAAATGCCTTGTTTATACCAGAGGTAAGAGGAGAATGGTTCCAGCTGATAGAAAGGCAACAGTCACTCAAATAAGCACTCGTTACAACCGAGCTCTGCAGAAGAGCATCTCTGAACACACAACACGTCCAACCTTGAGGCGGATGGGCTACAGCAGCAGAAGACCACACCGGGTGCCGCTCCTGTCAGCTAAGAACAGGAAACTGAGGCTACAATTCACACAGACTCACCAAAACTGGACAATAGAAGATTGGAGAAACGTTGCCTGCTCTGATGAGTCTCCATTTCTGCTGCCACATTGGGATGCTCGGGTCAGGATTTGGTATCAGCAACATGAAAGCATGGATCCATCCTGCCTTGTATCAGCGTTTCAGGCTGGTGGTGGTGTAATGGTGCGGGGGAGATTTTCTTGCACACTTTGGGCTCATTAGTACCAATTGAGCATCGTGTCAACATCACAGCCTACCTGAGTATTGTTGCTGACCATGTCCATCCCTTTATGAGCACAGTGTCTCCATCTTCTGATGGCTACTTCCAGCATGATAACACACCATGTCATAAAGCGTGAATCATCTCAGACTGGTTTCTTGAACATGACAATGAGTTCACTGTACTCAAATGGCCTCCACAGTCACCAGAGCTCAATCCAATAGAGCAGCTTTGGGGTGTGGTGGAACGGGAGATTGGCATCATGGATGTGCAGCCGACAAATCTGCAGCAACTGTGTGATGCTATCATGACAATATGGAGCAAAATCTCTGAGGAATATTTCCAGTAGCTTGTTGAATCTCTGCCATGAAGGATTAAGGCAGTTCTGAAGGCAAAAGGGGGTCCAACCCGGTACTAGTAAGGTGTACCTAATAAAGTGGCCAGTGAGTGTATATAAGCCTATAATTTTTTTGTTTTATTTTGTTATCAGCCATTCTGTACACATTGAATTAAGTCAATGTTAAAGAATACTGTTATTTTCGTAGCTGATAACTATGTACGCTAAAAACATAATAAAGTTTGTCAAAAATAAAGTCCTGCTGTTAACTGCAGATCCTGGACTTGCTGATTCCGACACGCCAGTATTTGAGTGATTTATTAATGCGTACTATCTGACCATCTGAGATTATGCATGGGTATTAACGTTACGGTTAGGATTTTCCACAGTATTACAGAACACTGTGAGATTGACTGTTATCTGTTGTACACTTTTAACAACTGCTATAGGATTTGGATCCAGAAACTGTGATGCCTGATTTCAGACTTAGAAGCCCTGTGAAATTAAAAGAACGTTTTTCAGATGTTAGTATCAGTGTGTTTTAAGGACATCTTCAAGCTATATTTATATACAAGTTTATGTATATAGCACATTTCAAACAGTGGCAATTCACCGTGCTTTACATAAACAAGAATAAAAGAGACAAGTGTAAGAAAATAAAACCAAATAATAAAAATGATTTTAAAAAAACAGATAGAAACAGATTAAAATGTGTTACAGAGTATAAAAGAAAGAAAAAGAAGAGAAAAACATAATAGTGTGATCTGTTGGACGCAGCACAGTGCTCATTCAGTAAAGGCTCAGCTGTGTCAGATGTGTTTTCAGTCTTGATTTGAGTGTGTCTAATGTTGGTGCACATCTGATCATTTCTGGAAGCTGATTCCAGCAGCGGGGGGCGCTGTTAGTAGCTGAAGGCAGATTCACCCTGCTCTGACTGAACTCTTGGAGTTTCTAGTTTATTTGATCCTAAAGATCTGAGTGATCTGTTTTTATTCAGTGAGCAAATCTGTAATGTATTAGGCTCCTAGGCCATTCAGTGATTTATAGACCAGTAATAATACTTTAAAATCTATTCTGAATGTAACTGGGAGCCAGTGTAAAGACCTGAGGTAAGGTGTGATGTGCTCTAATTTTCTGGTTCTGGTCAGAATCCTGGCCGCAGCATTCTGGATGAGCTGTAACTGTCTGACTTTCTTTTTGGGAAGGCCAGTGAGGAGTCCATTACAGTAATCCACCCTGCTGCTGATAAAAGCATCAACAAGTTTCTCTAAATCCTCACTGGAAACAAAGCATCTGATTCCTGCAATGTTTTTGAGATGATAGTATGCTGATTTACTGACTGCTTTGAGATGACTACTGAAACTCAGATCTGACTCCAGAGTCACACCAAGATTCTTGACCTTATTTTTGTTGTTTGAACGTTAGTGCCGAGCTACGCATTCACCTTGAGAACCTCATCTCTGTTCCCAAACGCAATGACTTCAGTTTTCTCTTTGTTTAACTGAAGAAAGTTTTGGCACATCCAACTGTTAACCTCATAAATGCACTGGCAGAGGGTGTCAATGGGGCTACAGTCATTAGGCAGTAAAGCTAAGTAGATCTGAATGTCATTAGCATAGCTGTGATAGGAGGTTTGGTTCTTTCCCATTATTTGGCACCAAAACAAATTACAAGATATAAACCTGCTTTAAATATCTAAAGTTTGCGGTTTGTCACTTCTACCTACAGTAAATGGATCAACGATTTTATATTTTGATGTCGTCTCATACTTCAGTTTCTCATCAAATCTTCTGACCAATCAAATGCTCTCTAGTGTCTATAATGCCCCACCCCTTTTTCTTATTTGCTTTTCATTTGATGCGCTTGAGCTCATCTACTTTCATTGGCAGAGCTGCGATAAAACCAAATGCTGTTGGTTGATTTTTTAAAAGGGGAGGGGCTACTCTCTCACCCTCTCTTCATGTTTCAGTTGAGATTGCATCAAATTTCGAAATAAAAAACGACCTAATATTTTTATGAATGAAATCCTGATAGCTTGTCATTAAAATCGATGAGATCTTCATTGCAGAATTGCAAATATAAAACAATATAAATACTGCTAAATATCTCAGTGATGTCTTAGTAAGATGATTTAGTGATCCACACTGTACTTTCAAAATATGCAAATGCAAGCCACTGATGACTGAACAACACAAATAAAGGTGTGTGTGTGTGTGTGTGTGTGTGTGTGTGTGTGTGTGTGTGTGTGTGTGTGTGTGTGTGTGTGTGTGTGTGTGTGTGTGTGTGTGTGTGTGTGTGTGTGTTTGTTTGTTTGTTTGTTTGTTTGTTTTCCAGGAGAGCTTAGCAGTAGTGTACACCCCCAGCACGCCGTCTCTCTACACCATATATGAGCCGGTGATCCGTCTGAAGGGTCAGGCTAAATCAGCAGTGGTTTCCCAGCGGCCCTTCAGTGCCAAAGAGGTCCAGAGTTCCATCCTGGAGTCTCCGTTTCTCAGGACCATGATGCCCTGCCAGGCTTTCGGCCTCCACAGCGCACTGCACAAGATCGGCGGCACCGGCTCCGTTGTCTTCCTGTTTGCTCGGGTATGTGTTTGTTTGCATATTTGTGACTAGTACAGACTTGGAGACTTTGTGTGTTTGTGTGTTTTGTGTGTCACAGTACTCCTGTTTCAGTAGATTTGTATATATTATGAGCCGACCTTTTGTAATGTTTTTGAATGCAGATTTTCAAGAACTCTGAATAATCTGATTTGTTTACAGTAGTTTTTAGTGCAGGTACAGTGTGCAATGTAAAGGGGACGCTGACAAGGAAGAGCAGATCCAAATGCAGGTTTATTAAACAGAGATTGGTCAGGCAAGCAACGGTCAACACGGGGGCAAACAGATGTATTTGTATCTGTGTGTGTCTGTGCGTGTCTGTGCGTGCGTGCGTGCGTGTGTGTGTGTGCTGTCTCAGTCTTTAATCAGTCCATGAGCAGCTTCAGCTGTGCTGCGAGTGTTTGCAATCAGACAGGATTAGGAACCGATGTGTGTGTGCAGTGCATGACTGGGGCTTGTAGTCCATATAAAGGCGGATTTGTAGTTTTATGCTATCTGTGCATTTACCAGCGATCTGCCAGGATTAGATCGCTTTTGATTGTGACAGTGCATAAAGGAGCACATTATTGTTTTTATCCGTTTCTCAGCGAACATAGAGACTATAATTTGGCTCATTTAAACAAAAGAGTTTTATCAAACAGTTATATTCAGCAAAATACAAGTTTGAAAGATAACGCATTTAAATTTAAACAGATTATTGCAAAAAACTAAATTACAACTACATGTTTTTTTCCTCTTGATCCCCCACATATTTCATGTTTTTCTCAACATATTAATTTGGGTGCACTAATTTTTGGACAGTGATGTTCAGTTTTTTTAGTTCGACTAGGTGCAGTTTTGGTTTTGATACTGGCTAATCTAATGTATAGGCACGAATATGTTATTATAAATCATCCTGTAGAAAATATTAATTTAACAGAGATCTGTGAGGGGTGAAATCATTTATGCTAAGCACTCCATGGGTGCACTCACACTAGGTAAATTTTCCGTGAACTGTGCCGAAGTGTGCTTGCCCCCCTCCCCTCTCCCATGACGGCCTGCACTCACACTGTATTTTTTACCTTTGGAGCCGGAACACGCTTTCATCATTGATGATGCGACTGTTCAGTTTAACAGAAAAGTAGTGCTTTCACTCAACACTTAGAACATTGCATTAGTAACATGGTATTGTATTATTTTTAGTGGTTTGGAATGCAGCACCACGCAGTCGAACATTTTGACTTGCATAAGTGTTCAAAGTCCTTGTGCTGCAGGTATTAGGAGGTTTTCCTGAAGGTGCAGCTGACGTACAGGGAGGGGTTTGTGTCTTTAAAGGTTCACGAGTACTTTAAACCCTCGTAATTTTTTTGAGATGTTAGCAGATGTGTGTGTGTTGAGCATCAGTGAGGACAATGTTAGCACCTGTTAGCTTTAATTGTGGGAAAAACTGGATAAGGGCGAGGCAGTGGCCCAGTAGGTAGTGCTGTCGCCTCACAGCAAGAAGGTCGCTGGTTCGAACCTCGTTTCAGTTGGTGTTCCTGTGTGGAGTTTGCATGTTCTCCCTGCCTTCGCGTGGGTTTTCTCCGGGTGCTCCGGTTTCCCCCACAGTCCAAAGACATGCGGTACAGGTGAATTGGGTAGGCTAAATTGTTCGTAGTGTATGAGTGTTTGTGTGAATGTGTGTGTGGATGTTTCCCAGAGATGGGTTGCGGCTGGAAGGGCATCCGCTGCGTAAAAACTTGCTGGATAAGTTGGCGGTTCGTTCCGCTGTGGCGACCCTGAATTAATAGAGGGACTAAGCCGACAAGAAAATGAATTAATGAAAACTGGATAGTTTCGAGCGTTTGTCAGCTAATTTCTTCTTCCGCGTCTGAAATTATTTTTGGGGCGGATCAATATCGGCGACGTATTGCCGAACTGCAAGTGAAAAGATGATGTATCGGTTTCTCATTAATATTCATAGCAGAGTTTCCTTATCCTATGAGAAGAACCGGCTACTTAATTATTCATGACTGCGTGTGCTTTCCCAAGGCAAAGCAGACCTGCTAGTGCCAAGCTGTGAGATCCTACGTTGATGATTGGGTAAGAGCGCGTCCACAGACACAGTATTTAGCCGTTCATGAAGGGTCGTATGTGTTTGTTTCCATGATCCACGGGGATTGTTGCATATTTTTCCCTGTGATGCTCTCAGGGCCGATGTGCAGCAAGCATGTTTGACGGGAGAGCAGTACGAGAATTGGAGAATGGCGGACGCTGTCTTTTATCAGGAGTTCGTTCACATTTAGACACATCGCCGTGCTGCTGTGTTCGCCTGAATCCTCCAGATTACCAGCAGGGCTAACGGTTAAAATAGACAGGGCAAGAGACCTGCTGCACTGAGTTTGCATTCAGACCCGGGGATTATTTCTTTGCATTTTAACTTTGTAAACTATAAAATCAGGGATCTCCTCACGGTTTGTTTCATTTTGTGAGCCGACTGACAACAGTTGTTCACTCCCCTCCTTCTCCCCCGCTCTGCTGGCCACGCCTCCTCCTGCTCTTTGCTGGCGGAGCTCCACGCCCATTATCATGCATCTTTTGAAAACATTCTGAGGTAGACCTGAACCGAAAGTTGGGGGTGTCATGGCCCTTTAATAAACTATGTTAGTTTGTGTATATTGAAATGTAAGAATGATTAATAAATCCATATGTAACAGTCCCTCAAATGTGACTTCATGTCTTCAGTTCGCACTACAAGCCTACCATGCCAAACCCCAGTTGAACCACAGTCTAGGACAGTGTTTCTCAACCATGTTCCTGGGGGACCACAAGCTCTGCACATTTCCATGTTTCCTTTACCAAACACACCTGATTCAGATCATCAGCTCTTCAGCAGAGACTGAAAAACCTGTAATGGGTGTGACAAACTTCCAACTTCCAACTTCTTCCAACAAAGCACAGAGCATGGTTCGGACAGCGTAGTGTGAGTGCACCCTATGTTAGGCATGGGCTGGTAAATGATTCTGACGCTATGATGACATTAATAAAAATAGCAAAAGATAGCGATCACAGCTCTATAATATGTTCTTTTTTTTATGTCTTGGTAAAAACAACAACTTTTATTCCTATTGAACACAAAGAAATATTTTATTTTAGGAAGCATTGAATTTGTTTTGGAGCAGTAAACATGTCAGGCTAAATAATGAAAATAAATGATTGACCACGGCTGTCTTCAATAGTTTCAAAAACACAGATTTCTTTACTGCTTGTAAAGGCATCTTTGATATTCTTTTCTGTGGAAATAAAGTCAGCCACTGCAGTGTTCAGCTCTACAGCAGGCTTGCATGTTTATGTATAAGCGATGTTTGCTGCATCGTGCACTGACCAGCACCTTTTGATGTGGAAGCTCCTTTTCTGCTGGAGATACTGCTGCCCTAAAAAACATGTACTATACAGACAAACATACATATATTACAGGAACAATATGAATATGTATTCAGCATCACCTTCTTATTTCCAATACAGGTTTTTGGGGTATTTTTGCAGGCAGTGTAATGTGTCTTTTACTCATACATAATTGTATTTTTGGTCAGGATGTTCTTTTGTACAGCGTGTTCCTTCAGACATCTATTAACAGTAGCCTTGTGTTTTTCCTCATTCTTACAATTATATCAAGAACACTATTAAGAAGCACATTTTACTATTTTAAAACAAGTGTCCAGTTCACCAAGAGCACACTCAACTGCTTAAAACAAAAGAAAAAGTGAAAACATTACTGCTTAAAATAGGAGTTGTTTTGAACTTTCTGTTCTTACAAAATATGAAGCGGCATTATTAAGATATCACGTGCACACTTACTGGCCACTTTATTAGGTACACACTGTCCAACTGCTTGCTAACGCAATTTCTAATCAGCCAATCACATGACAGCAACTCAATGCATTTAGGCATGTAGACATGGTCAAGATGATCTGCTGCAGTTCAAACTGAGCATCATAATGGGGAAGGAAGGGGATTTAAGTAAATGTGGCATGGTTGTTGGTGCCAGACAAGTATTTCAGAAACTGCTGATCTACTGGGATTTTCATGCACAACCATCTCTAGGGTTTACAGAGAATGGTCTTACAAAGAGGAAATATCCAGTGAGCGGCAGTTCTGTGGGCGCAAATGCCTTGTTGATGCCAGAGGTAAGAGGAGAATGGCCAGACTGGTTCCAGCTGATAGAAAGGCAACAGTCACTCAAATAAGCACTCGTTACAACCGAGGTCTGCAGAAGAGCATCTCTGAACACACAACACGTCCAACCTTGAAGCGGATGGGCTACAGCAGCAGAAGACCACACCGGGTGCCGCTCCTGTCAGCTAAGAACAGGAAACTGAGGCTACAATTTACACAGACTCACCAAAACTGGACAATAGAAGATTGGAGAAACGTTGCCTGCTCTGATGAGTCTCCATTTCTGCTGCCACATTCGGATGCTCGGGTCAGAATTTGGCCTCAACAACATTAAAGCATGGATCCATCCTGCCTTGTATCAGCGGTTCAGGCTAGTGGTGGTGGTGTAATGGTGTGGGGGAGATTTACTTGGCACGCTTTGGGTCCATTAGTACCAATTGAGCATGGTGTCAACGCCACAGCCTACCTGAGTATTGTTGCTGACCATGTCCATCCCTTTATGACCACAGTATCTTCATCTTCTGATGATATGACATGAGTGACATGACAATGAGTTCACTATACTCAAATGGCCTCCACAGTCACCAGAGCTCAATCCAATAGAGCAGCTTTGGGGTGTGGCGGAACGGGAGATTGGCATCATGGATGTGCAGCCGACAAATCTGCAGCAACTGTGTGATGCTATCATGACAATATAGAGCAAAATCTCTGAGGAATATTTCCAGTAGCTTGTTGAATATCTGCCATGAAGGATTAAGGCAGTTCTGAAAGCAAAAGACGGTCCAGCCTGGAACTAGTAAAGTGTACCTAATAAAGTGGCCTGTGAGTGTACATATCTATATATTTGCCAGCACGCATCTTGCTGAAAAACAACACTTTACAATAAGGTTGCATTAGTTAATGTATTTACTAACACAACCAAATAATGAAGGATACATTAATTACAGTATTAAATGTTGTAAACGTTAGTTAATTAATATACAACTGTTCATTGTTAGTTCTTCTTAACTCACAGTGCATTAACTACTGTTAACAAGAATTAATTTGTATTTTAATGATGCATTAATACATAATGAGCTATGGTTAAATGCTGTACAAGTATTTGTCATTTTTAGTTGATGTTAGTAAGTGCATTAATGAAACACTATGTTTTTTCAGTAGGATATGTGTTGACCAAATAAACTGTGGAGCAGTTCTAATTAAAACACCAACAGATGCTCAGTCCTGGGGTCTGATCCCAGAATTCTGCCAATAAATAATTAATTATAGTATTTGATCCTGAAGGATTGAGTTAATTTAGGTTGTTCAGTTTGGAGCACGTCATGTTCTGTTGCAGCCTTTATTAATAAGCATCATAACAAAAGTGTTGTTTTCTGAGGCTTTCTCTGTTCTGTGTTTGAAAGTCGAGATGAAAACAGCACTTCCCTCTTCTAATGTGGTGTATTTGAGTGCATTTAGCATCAGGAGCAGCTGAATCATTGCGTTAATGCTGTCTGTCTCTCTCGTAGGCGGTGGAGTTGTGCGACTGTGAGAAAACCCAAGCTCTGGCGCTGCAGGTGCTTCTGTCTCTGGTTAAAAACAATCAGCATCGCACTCATGAGATGGAGTGTTATCACGGTTATTCCATGATTCACCAGGTGCTTATCAAACCCAAGTGCATTGTGGGATATCACATCCTGAAGGTGAGTTTTAGCATGTTAGATGTAGATTACATGCCAAATACAATTCTCTTAGTGATTATATAAAAGTGAGTACAGAGTGGGGAAATTGCTGTTTATTAAAAATTAAGCAGTTGTGAATATAGGCTTTATTTTGATGGCCTGTTTGTTGAATTTAAGTTACATTGCATCTACATGCTATACAATTATAGTGTGCATGTTATTTGATTATAAGCAATTGTAGGTCTTGTAATTAAAACGTAATGTACAGTTGAAGTCAAAATAATTAGTGGGATGTTCTGTAAAATGTTTATTTTTGTTTTTCAAATATTCCCAAATGATGTTTTATAGTATTTGCTATAATATTGTTTCTTCTGGAGAAAGTCTTATTTCTTTTTGTTTGGCTGGAATAGTTTATATTGTTTTAAATTTTCATTTATTTATTCATTTTCTTTTCGACTTAGTCCCTTTATTAATCTGGGGTCGCCACAGCGGAATGAATCGCCAACTTATCCAGCATATGTTTTACGCAGCGTATGCCCTTCCAGCTGCAACCCATCACTGGGAAACACCCATACATTCTCATTCACACACATACACTATAGACAATTTAGGAGAACATGCAAACTCCACACAGAAAAGACCAACTGACCCAGCCGAGGCAAGAGCGTTACCCACTACGCCACCACGTCGTCACTGTTTTTAATTTTTAATAACAATTTTAAGAACAATATTATTAGCCTCCTTTAGGATATTTATTCTGGGTCTGCAGAACAAACCACTGTTATACAAGGACTTGCCTAATTAAATTGACTTGTTTATTTAACATAATAACCGAGTTAAGCCTTTATGTCAATGCTAGTATCTAGAAAAATATCCAGTCAAATATTATGTACTGTGCTCATGGAAAAGATGGATGGTTAGCACTGTCGCCTCACAGCAAGAAGGTCGCTGGGCCAGTTGGCATTTCTGTGTGGAGCTTGCATGTTCTCCCCGTGACATAAGCTGAATAAGTTGGCAGTTCATTCTGCTGTGGCGACCCCTGATAAATAAAGTAAAGGGAAAATAAATAAAGGAAAAAATAAAGGAGTTATTAGAAATTAGTTGTTAAAGCTGTTATATTTTTTTAAAAATTGGAAAATTATTTAAAATTTAATACATTTTTATTTTATTTAAACATGTTAAATAATTATATATATATATATATATATATATATATATATATATATATATATATATATAATGTGTATATATACAGTATATATATATATAATGTGTATGTGTGTGTGTATATATATATATATATATATATATATATATATATATATATATATATATATATATAATATATCTATTATATATATATATTTATTTAAAAGAATAAAAAAAAGAATTCAGATTTAAAAAGCTGGGCTTATAATTCGACTTCAGCTGTTTATTAAAAATTATATTAAAACATATTTTGGATCAAAGAAAAGAATTTGATCAAAAAATTGAATTTGAAAATTTGAAGCATAAATACTGCAGCAGTAATTTCGTGGTAAACAGAATCCATTATATTTACAAATACCAAAAAAAAAGTTTATATTACATCTGTGCCAGTGTTATTTTAGTACCATACAAATGCAGTTCTATTAATAATTTTAATTATATATATATATATATATATATATATATATATATATATATATATATATATATATATATATATATATATATTTTTTTTTTTTTTTCCTGTAAAATAGCTTTTACCTGCAGGGTTTAACGCTACAGATTTTTTTCTACTGGTCCGATCGGGCAAGTGGTTTAGATTTTTACCTGCCCTGCCAAAATTTTAACTGGCCCCACCAAAAAAAAAAAAAAAAAGGGAAGTTAATTGCTATTTTTAAGCCACATATTTTAAATAATGTGTCAAAAATAAAAGCTATGAATCTAGAATTTCAATACTTAAAAAAAACTGTAATAAAAGTGTTATGCAAACAAAAAGAGCAGTATGGAAAATGTGGAGGTATTTTATTGTGGTTTGAAATTATTTAACAAAAGGTGGCTGACTTGTCAAACTGACGGCAAACTCGCTCACTTAATTTTTATTTTGTCGTGTTGTTCCCATGTAAATGTCTACTGCCAAGACGTTAGAAGATTTTCTTTTAGCCTTATAATTTGATATTGCTGCTATGTTGCTGTTTCTACGCTGTACTGGTTGTTACCAGATTACCAAAAAAAATAGCATGGTCAAATCCATCAGATAAGAGGAACCGGAAAGTAATATGTTGTTTACGACATTACAGAGAAGGTAGCGTGTAAAGACCTAAAAGCACAAACTTAAAATGCACGCAATTGACAAATAGTCACAGACAAGTTAAATGTTAGTGGCAAGGCAGCCCTGTCCCAATCGGGCCAGTAATGATGCGGTCTACTGTCCCAAGTGTCTCTCACGCTAGCCCTGGGCCACCGGGCAGTCCTTATTGTTGAGCCCTGACCTGTGTTTAGTTTTTTAGTACAGTGTTAAACTAAATGAAATCTATTGGAAACGAGCTGAACTTTTCTTTCTTAAAGAGGATTTATTCTGCCTCTTTTTACAAGATATAATCTCTGATGTCCCTAGAGTGTGCATTTGAAGTTTCAGCTCAAAATACCACAGATAATTTTGTCTAGCTCTCTGAAACTGACCCTTTTAGGCTTTGATCCCAATTGTGGTGTTTTGGTGACTGTCACTTTAAATTCAAATGAGATTGTGCTCTTTATAAAAGAGGGCGGGGCTACAAATGCCTCTGTGGCAGATTCAAAATTATAAAGGCAGACACAATCGTGTGTTTATGCTAATGAGGGAGAGATGGTCGCTAGTGGGCGGAGCTTTCCCCCTCTGATGACACGTACAAAGGGAGAATGTCAGTCAAAGTGTTTCTGCAGACTGTTTCTATCAAGTCTGATTATAATAAATACAATTAATTCATTTTACTATTCGAGGCTGGATATATTTGCTGTGTTTAAACCCTTTAAAAAAAAGTCATTTTTGCATAATAGGTGCCCTTTAATATATATTTAATTTCAACAAATGTTAATATTGTATTTGAAGGAACAACAATGCTTTTATTGAACTATAATAACCCTGCTACATTACGGTGCTTGCTGAATAGCACACCCTGCTGGTTTTCACCATTAAGGCAGACTGACAGATTATTTTATTCATCTTTCACTCTATTTTCCTCCAAACAATCTGTTAGAAATATGCACCCTGTCCCAACTGCACGCTGATTTTGAACAAATGTTTGTGCCTGTGTGCGTGTGCTGTGCTAGACGCTGTTAGACGGCTGCTGTAGCGGCTCCATCCTGACGATAGGAGAAGACGGACAGTTCCATCTGGATGCTGAATCCACTGTGGTGGTGCAAGATCTCAGACTGCTTTCTGAAATATTGCTGGACTGGAAGATATGGGCCAAAGCTCAGGTAAGCGTACGGTACATGTGCGTTGTGCTTTATATAGTGATCATCATAATGACTGTGCTGTGTGTGTGTTGTGATAGTGTGGTGTGTGGGAGACGCTGCTCACAGCATTAGAGATCCTCATCCGGGTTCGTCATCCTCAGCAGATGTTCAACATTCGACAGCTTCTGAAAGCTCAGGTGGTTCATCGCTTTCTGTTAGCCTGCCAGGTGCTTCAGGTGAGAACGTTACTTCACAGACTAACTCTTGAGGTTAATTACATCAGAAAGGATGCATCACATCAATCAACCCATGGAGAAGTATTATGAAAAAACAACCAATTCAGAATGCTGTTAAACATATTTAACACTGGAACTACCAGAATTCTGATCGTTCTCATATAAGACGTCTTATTGACTCCCAATATTTACATTCAAAGCTTCTATAGACCATTTTGAGGGATGTAGACAACGTATTTCCTTTTTTACATGTTTAATTTGTATAGCTTACGAGAATCCACATATTGATAAATTATGTTATGACAGCTGTTTGAACATTAAGTTCTGACTGAGGCCCTGTTTACACTAATGCGCTTTCGTTTTAAAACGCATAAGTTTTGCTACGGTTACACCAGGGGTCTCAAACTCAATTTACCTGGGGGCCGCAGGAGGCAAAGTCTGGGTGAGGCTGGGCCGCATAAGGGATTTCACAAAAAAAAGTCCTCAAATGTCATTATTAACAGTTTTAATTATTTCTTCTGAACATGAAGTGTCCTGAACATCAATAGAACATTGAGTGAAGATTATGAACAGTTCTTCTGAACATGGCATCTTTTGCCTACTCCTTGCTGCCAGAGACTTGACAGCGCTTCTTCTCACAAATCTGAACCACATTTGGCTTTAGAGCGGAAGCAGTTGAGACCCTCAGTATGGCTTGAAGATGATCATCATTAAGTCTAGACCTGTACTTTGACTTATTGAAGTCCTAGGGAAAAAAGTGGGGGAACTCACTCAAAACTTCCATTCCCTCACCTAAAAAAAAGGCGTATATATGTATAAATAAAACACCCCCACCCCACTCCAGTCACATCAGTCTGTACCAGTCTGTATCTACCTATAATATCAACACAATCTCACGGCAATTCGTAACTTTTTCATTTAGTGGCTAATTCGTATGAATTCGTACGATCTAATTCGTACAATTTAGTATGATTTGCTTATCCCCCAATGACGGTTGGGGTTAGGGGTGGTGTCTGGTGCCACGCCTCCTTTTAAAAATTGTACCATTTTGTACGACTGAATTCGTACGAATTCGTACGAATTAGCCACTAAACTGGCAAAACGTAAAATACTTACGTTTTCTCGTGAGATCAGGCTGATAATATATATAAGATGCATGCGCACATAGGGCTCAACCTGTGCAGTGCACATGCCCTTTTTAGTCTTGCATAGAAAGTGCCCTTCCAAAATGATCAAAAGTGCCCCCGCGATGCGACACACCCTCGGTCCCGCCCTTCAGTAGGCGCGCGATAACACCGCTCTTGAGTACGCGCGCGACAACACAGCTGATCAGAACGCGCGCGACAACGCACATTGAGTGACAAGCGCGCTGTGTACGGATAGAATCAGCGGAGCGGGGAGCGCTCTCTCTCCCCGCTCCGCTGATTCTGTCAGTGTACAGCGGTCGGCGCGGGCCACAAAATATTGCACTGAGGGCCGCAAATGGCCCGCGGGCCGCGAGTTTGAGACCCCTGGGTTACACCATCGTCCACACTATGTCGGAGTTCTCGAGCTCCGAAAACAGAGCATTTTGAAAATGCTGGAGAGGCCGTTTTCATTCTGAAACGCTGCTGCTCCGTTTCAGTGTGGATGAGGGAAACGGAGACATCTGAAAACGGAGGCGGGGCTGCTGAGATTCGCTACCTGATTGGGGCTTTTGTGTCATTGCGTATCCTCCTCTTATTCGTCAAGTCCCTATCAGATGGCTCTAACACATGGCTTTAACGCTACCGGAAGACAGTACTGTAAACAACAACATGGACACAGAAATGGGAGCGTTGTTTGCACTATTGTCTGTTTTAGGCGCCATTGTGCAGTTATTAATTTGGTATGTTTAGTAACAACTCGACCTCCTCGTCTGTCCACAAAAATACCTCTCTTGCTTTCTTTGCCATCGCGTTTAATGTTCAACCGGCGTTTGTTGACTAACAATAACCAAATGGTGAGCGAGACGCATGCTTTCTGTTTATTCTAGAACGCGCATGCCCAGAGTGCGCGAATGGTCACGTGATATAAGTTTTTGGTAGCGTAGTGTGGACGGAGATATGTTCAGATACGCTAGGTGAAACGCTAGTGTGGACGCCGATCGTTTTTACTAACGATCTAAAACGCACTAGTGTAAACGGGGCCTGAATCGCCTTGTTACAGTTATGAAATAGTTTGATAACAAGCAGGAAATGTTCATGGGCCAATGACATGACCACATTGAAATGGTCTATAGAGATATTAAAGGGCCATGAAACCCCCTTGTTTCAGCAGGGTGTTTTCACACCTCTACTTTGAAAAAAATCAGGAAAGTGGGCGTGTCCAGCTCTGTTTAGGAGAGAGTGTCGTAGGAGCAAAAGAGGGATGATATGGGAGTGTCGATTTAGGCACATGCTGATTTTCAGAGTCAAAACACACACACACAGGGGAGAAAGTGACTGTGTTTACATGGACATCAGTTATCAAATTATTTGCCTAATTATTAAATGGTGGACTTTAACTGCAGTTTGGCTCTTTCATTCAGGAATTTCATTTATGCCCCTCATGACAAACGAGATATTTGATTCGAGGAACTGCTCTAAGCGTGTATTTTTCATGCAATGTTTGTTACCACATGGCGAATGAGAGAAAAAAACTTCAGCATTTCCCGGAAACATTTACCTGCACACGGCAGGTAGCGTCAGAAAGTAGCGGTGAAAATCCTACTCAACAGTAAGTTTGGTTCTGGTGCTAACATGTTTACACTCGGTGTAATAGTTGAATAAACATCTGAATAAACAAAGAGCACTGGTCGCTCAGTTACCAAATCTGTAGAGACAGAACAATGGACAGCAACTAGAGCCACGTCTTTATTAAGAGAAGACGAGCAGCAAATCCGGATCTCACCATTTCCAGATGAGAAAAGCTCTCGGGTAAACAATGTTCCTTAGACACGGATTGTTGTCGATCGTCGCGTGCACTGTAATCCACACATGAGTCCAGCTGAGCTCTCACAGAGAGAAAATGAAAACAAAACCTTCACCTCAGCAAATTATTAAAGCAACACTGCGCGCTTGTTTTGCCAACACAACGTGGCGTCGCTCTGCCGTCTGAACACTGTAGCATTAATGAATATTAATGAAGTTGCAAAATAGAACGCGCTGATTGGTTTGAACTAAGTCCTACTAATGCATTAATGCAGCACACTTGGAGACGTAATACGGTACTATCAGGTAAAGATGTCCAGTCTACACGCTGGAAACCACGATCTCTTGGCCGTGACGCAGCTTCAAAAAATCGTTTCAAACAGGAAGTACGAATTCTGAATTCCTTACCCAATGGGGTAAGCAAAATCACTTCAATTCAATTGTCTTGTATTTGCATTTAAATAAGAATAAATGGCTTCCCCCATTTGCAGATTATTTTGCTCGTTTTAAGTAAAACATCACTAAATTTTAACATTATTTCTGAAAACAAAACAATGTTTTTTACTTGTTTAGAAAATGCTTCTTTATTTAACAATTTTATTCGGACTAGAAGCAAGACACCAACTTTTTTGCAGTGTAAGTGCTAATAAACAGTTAATATCTTAATAACAGGCAGGTAATAAAGCCTGTGAATTGTTACTTCAACTAAGGTTTTACCCACAGCTGAAAACAAAAGAAAACAGAAAGATTGCACTTAATGCAGGGAAGAAGAGTTCAGCATGTGTGTGGTTTTCTAAACTTGTCTTTATTTATTCTGATAGGAGCATCGGGACGAGTACCTGACCTCCATCCCACAGGAGGTCTGCCTCTCCTTCGTCAAAATCATCCAGGAGGTTTTGGGGTCTCCTCCAGATATGGACCTGCTGCGGCTGGTTTATAATTTCCTGCTAGCCGTTCACCCCCCGACCAACACTTACGTGTGCCACACGCCGACCAGCTTTTACTTCTCTCTGCACATCGGTGAGCAAACATGTTCAAAACTAATCTCTGAGCACAAAAGCAGATGATTAGCAGAATGTTTATCTGTCCATCCGTCCATCCATCCATCCATCCATCCATCCATCCATCTATCTATCTGTCCTCTATCCTCTATCCATCCATCGTTCTCTTGTTCTATCTATCGTTCTATCCATCCATCCATCCATCCATCGTTCTATTGTTCTATCTATCGTTCTATCCATCCATCCATCCATCCATCCATCCATCTATCTATCATCTATCCATCCATCCATCCATCCATCCATCCATCCATCGTTCTATTGTTCTATCTATCGTTCCATCCATCCATCCATCCATTTATCATCTATCCATCCATCCATCCATCTATCCTCTATCCATCCATCCATCCATCTATCCATCATTCTATTGTGCTATCTATCGTTCTATCATTCTATCCATCCATCTATCTATCCATCATCTATCTATCTATCTATCTATCTATCTATCTATCTATCTATCTATCTATCTATCTATCTATCTATCTATCTATCTATCTATCTATCTATCTATCTATCTATCTATCCGTCTGTCTGTCTGTCTGTCTGTCTATCTATCCCTCTATCCATCTGTCTGTCTATCTATCTATCTATCTATCTATCCATCTATCCATCTGTCTGTCTGTCTGTCCGTCCATCCGTCCGTCCATGCATCCGTCCATGCATCCGTCCATGCATCCGTCCATGCATCCATCTATGCATCCATGCATCTATCCATCCATCCATGCATCCATCCATCCATCTATCTGTCTGTCTGTCTGTCTGTTTGTCTGTCTATCTATCTATTTATCAGTTTGTCTGTCTGTCTGCTCGTCCATCCATCCATCCATCCATCCATCCATCCATGCATCTATCCATCCATCTATCTATCTATTCATCTATCTATCCTTCCGTCCGTCTGTCCATCCATCCATCCATCCTTCCATCCATCGTTCTATCTATCTATCTATTGTTCTATCTGTCTATATCTGTGTATGGTCACATTGTATTTTAAGGTGCGATTCTCGCTAGAGGCTTTTAACTTAACAAACAACTAATTTGTTGCTTATTAATAACTTTAACTAAATATATGTACTGTTTATACAAGTATTTGTTGCAGTACTAATGTTATTCTGACAAAAGCGTAGCTAATATTAAACATTTCAGAAAAGCAAGCAGGTTGTTGACATGGCGTTAAACAATAACATTTAAATGATCACAATTTTTCTATGTTCTTCAATGAGATGGTAAGCTGTACCAGGAGAAGGTCCAGTCCATGATGTACCTGCGACACTCCAGCAGTGGAGGGAAATCCGCCTGCAGCTCAGTGGTCTCACTGTCTCCCACTGTCTTCACTGAGATGCCTGCTGAAGGTACAGTAATGCAACACGCAAACCTCAGCGCCACAACAGCATTAAAACAGCATACTCTAAATCAGGGGTCACCAACCCTGTTCCTGGTCACCAACCCCTTCCTGCAGAATTCAGTCCCAACCTTGATCAAACACACCTGAACCAATTAATAGTACCTAAAGCAGCACTTGATAATTACAAACAGATGTGTTTGGTCAGGGTTGGGACTGAAATGTGCAGCAAGGTAGCTCTCCGGGAACAGCGTTGGTGACCCCTGCTCTAAATCATCAACTCCAAGCCGTTCTCTGATGATAATGCAGCTATTCAAGAGAAGGTCAAAATCAGAAAAATGTTCCTGCTCACTCATTCTGACATATAACCAGTGTTATTCAGAGAAAATGTCCTTGTGTGGCTCTACAGCACTGATGATGTTAATCTCTGAAATGCATGACGAGAGCAGATCAATTACAACACATACTTTTTGTCTGTAATATCATAATGTCATCATGGCATGAAGTAGCACTTAGCATATTAGAGCTGAATAATAATGCAGTTATTGTGCTATAAACAATCCTGGAGTTGAGATTTGAAAGATTCAGTAATGTGTTTCACCCTATGTCCACTACCTGACAGAAGTCTTGTCGTGGACCCAGTTGTAAGAGCAACAAATAATAACTTGACTTCTTGTTGTGAAAGTGACAGAAGGTGGATTTTTCCCATGAATCGTCTGTTGAGCCGCATCTCAATCATCACAAATACTGCAGAAGACCTACTGAAACCTGCATAGAGCCAAGATGTTCACAGAAATCAGTTAAGTTTGATGAAGGAAACAATGGTTTGGGGTTACATTTAGTATGGGGTGTGCGAGAGATCTGCAGAGTGGATGATCAACATCAACAGCCTGAGGTATCAAGACATTTGTGCTGCCCATTACATTACAAACCACAGGAGAGGGACAATTCTCCAGCAGGATAGCGCTCCTTCTCATACTTCAGCCTCCACATCAAAGCTCCTGAAAGCAGAGAAGGTCAAGCTGCTCCAGGATTGGCCAGCCCAGTCACCAGATATGAACATTATTGAGCATGTCTGGGGTAAGATGATGGAGGAGGCGTTAAAGATGAACACAAAGAGTCTTGATGAACTCTGGGAGTCCTGCTGAAGGCTTTCTTCTTCATTCCAGATGACTTTATTAATCAGTGATGTGAGTCATGTCAGAGATGTATGGATGCAGTCCTCCAAGCTCATGATGGAGTCAGACACAATATTCATTCTGTCTCCACTGCAGCAGGACTTTATATTCTATACTGGACATTATTTCTGTTCAGTGATGAGACTTTAGCCTAAGCAGAGTCAGACCTTACTGTCCTAATCAAATCAGTCAACATCAAGACATGATCATATTTTATTGTGCTCAAATAAGCAAAATCTAGAGGCCTTTACCTTTCATATGAGCCACTTCTGATACCAAATGATCAACAAGAAGTCAACTTATTATTTGTGTTCCTAAAAGCGGCAATACTTTTTTGTCAGGTTGTGTAAATATTATGGATGGATTTGATTTTGAATGCAGTGCTATTAGAGTAAACTAAAATATTTGTTTCCCCCCACACAGTACGCCATACGTCCTCTATAGAGCATGAAGACGATTTGTCCCTGCGGCCCCGAAGCACTGGCCCATCACCACACTCCTCTCCAGCCCTGACGCCCCGTCTTACCCATGGACGTGTGACGGGAACCACAGAACCTGAAGGAGGAGCATCTCTCAGTACCCAGCAGGCCCTGGGCAGCACAGAGACCCTGAAGCGGGCTGGAGACGAGCAGCTCCTCAGCAGCTGCGAATCAGCAAAGACCATTTGTGATTCTCCCATCGCAGGCGCTGATGAAGAGGGGAGCATTATGGGAAACCGAACACCTTCTATCAGTGTAGAGGAGGAGCAGGACGGGCCCGCGGGAAGCCCAGTGGAGTCAGAAGAGCATTTCGACTGGACCAGCGAAGAAGCCCCACGCCGACCAGACAGCCTGAAAGGAATCCAGTCTTTCCAGAGGAGCCACAGTAATCTGGCCAGTCTGGGTTTGGCTTTTCCTGCGCAGAACGGCTCTCTGACTATTGCACGCTGGCCCACCGTTGCTGACCGCGCCGCTCCACCTGACGACTGGGAGAGCTACACATACTCACCCGGCTACGACCGACACAGCAAAGCAGACTCCAGTAATGACAGGTAGGATTTCATGTTGTCGTACAGTAGCAACAGATCTTTTCTTCAATATTGAATCCCAAAAAATACATGATTTGATTAACCCTTTGTGTCTCCATTTGGCCACGTCTTTCTCTGTGTTTAACCTGTTAGCCAGCACTCAATTTTGGGGATTTACACCTACCTTACTTTAAATAGTAACAGTTCCTGACTCCAGTAAGCTACAAACACAAATTAGGCATCATTGGAAAGAAGACACTTTGAGCTTTACTGTGGTAAAACGGGAAGTTACATGTTAAAAATATAAAAAGCTATACTTTATGAAGTCATGAGGGAAAAAACTGTATTGTGTTCAATATTTGTATTTCCATATTCACCTTATTCTCAGCTGTCGAGTGGGCGCTGCCATTTGAATCTTTTTGTCTCGCGACTTCCGGTCACATTCACTTTCATTCATTTTTTGACGTTAACAACTGCTTGATACGCTGCTTGATGTTGCAATTTAATATTTTCTTATTATATTATGCTACTTGGTCTGTGTAGTCATGCAAACATTTGTTTGTTGAGCAAGTAGTTTGGCCATTTTCTGCCGTTTATTATTCCTAGTCATTTCTCCCATAGGCGACTGAATCGGAAGTTCTAAGACAAACGCGAAAACAGGCGCACTTCCGCATTTTAGAATAAGGTCAATACAAACACAGGAGAACATTAATGTAATGTCATAGAAAAAATATGACTTGAAATCCAAGTGTTTCATAAGTTTATATTTCATATTTGATGAAGGTGCAAAATGAGACTCCTATAAAAAGTTTTCCGAGACTATATCGGTGTCCCTCTTTCCCTCACCGTCAGAGGCACTTTCTCAAAAATGACCTTCTCAAACTAAAACATTAACAGTTGCTGAATAATTTGGTCTACATTCACAGTTTATGTATCTTTAGAAAGAAGACACTCTGGGCTTTATTATCCATCATCTAGAGTTTATAATGCTCAAAGTGAAAAAAGTTATAGATGCTTAAGTAATGTATATAAAATTGCACCGCACTAAACTTTTTATTATTTCATAAAAAAATATGTGAAATTTGTCCTAGAGCAGCACAGAAAAGCAATGGGTCAAAAGCTACACGTCTCCTGAGGAAATGTTTTGAATTTGATGCTAATATCATGCAAAATGAAACTTCTGGAATTATCTTTCTGAAACAATGTCTTGTGATTTTCTTCCTCTCCTTGTTTGTGGGAAAGCAGTCTGATGAAGGTTTCTAACAACTGTTTTAGTTATTTTACATACCACTAATAACTGTAAAATAATAGGCAGAAACGCACTGTATAGTACGAATGATTTATTTGAGCACAAAAAAAGTCCAGTGCATATGCAACAAAATAGTCTCACACAAGCTGTTGTTGTTTTGCTCCCTCACTCACTGGCAGAAAGAGCATGAACATCTTTTCATAAGAGTTCACTGCTGGCGTTTCATGAAATCTACTCCACAGCAGAGATTCGGCTACATGACAAAAATACTACATTGGAGTTCTATTGTAAACAATAGTGTTTCCTCCCTTGAGTAGCAAACACGATTTACTCTGACACTTATATATGCATATGTTAATGTTACAGGAAGCTTAGCTAACAAATGGAATGATCATTGCGGACAAATCTTATTTTGACACGTATTTTAGGAAAATACCTCGAAAATTCAATCAAACACTCTGGGAGAATTTACAAATTAGAAATTTTTTACAAAATTACCATTTGTACCTCTTCCTAACAGGGAAAACCAGCAGCTATCAAGAATGCATGATTATATGCTGTCATGGCTTTGCAATCAGAAAATGTGATTATGATGGAAGTCAATGGGGCAAAAGAGCCACCAATGTAATGAGTCAATTTGAACCGTACACAAGGGTTAAAGCTGCCTTGAAATCAACATTTATTCTTCTCATTTTTATATGTACAGTGCATCCGAAATGTATTTATAGCGATTCACTTTTTTCACATTTTTTCATCATACAGCCTTATTCCAATGTGAATTAAATTCATTTATTTGCTCAAAATTCTACACGCAATACCCCATAAAGACAATGTGAAATATTTTTTTTTAATTATTCTTTGTTTATTAAAAAAAAACAACCTAAAAAATCATAGTGACTTTAAAAACACCATTTGTTGATTGGTTGTGAAGATATAAAAAAATAAAAGATATAATTTAAGAAGGAAGGAAAGCTACTTTGATTAAGGTTATTAAATATATGAATTTTAAAAGAGTATATTTTTGTCTCCTGTAGGGATGCTCATAATAACCGATTCACTGTTAACCGAAAGTGTGCGCTTTTAACCGATTGATGATATCAGTTAAACAATAAACAAAGTATTTTTTTAAAAGTTTGGCTGCATAAATGCAACACATATTTGTTAACTTGGGGGAAGGTAACATGTGCAACACCTACAGACATATTTTGCCAAAGAAGCAAAATGAAAGAAGAATATTGCTGGTCACAGTTTGACAGACGAGTTGATGCCAAACCGGTGCTGATGCTGATTGCTGTTTTTAACATCTAAAAATGAATGGAAATGAAAAAGACCGGAAGCCAAAAAGATTCAAATGGCTGTGCCAACTCGTACACGGAGAATACGGTGAATAATAGACTTTACTTTACAAAAAGTCAACATATGAGCCTCGCCATTATCTTTCATCAAAGGAAGAGCGCGCATATGAACTAAGAGTGAGAGAGGAAATAAAAGCACACAAGCTCTAAGGTAAAATCAGAAGCTCAAGACATAATCTTTAAAATAAGGACTTCTATTAAAATGTTGACAGAGGTTTGTGATATAAGATTAACAGTGGAGCAGTAAATGCATGTTTTCCCTGGAGCGATTGATTTGAGGTAGCCTGATATGTTTATTTGACGGAAGAAAGAAACATATGATTGGACAAACAGCCTATGCGGGTTCTTTAAAAGGATTCAGTCAGTGTTTTCATTTTGTAATCTAAATTTGTCATTTAAGTGAAAAATATCTAGGGCAGGACTACTCATTTTATTCTTTTTATTTCGTTTTCTTTGCTGTTAGAAACACTGCAGCTGTGTGAAGATGTTCTGTTGTTAATATGTTTGCATTTTAACATAAATCAGTATGTTAAAATGCATATTTAAAGTGTCACATAAAATAAACATGTCAATTTTTTTTATTTTTACGAAATAGTAATTTACTATTATTCTGACCAGTTAACGCTTAATATTCGGTCAATGTCTGTTGGCAAAATTAACCAAAATAAGCATCCCTAGTCTCCAGCACAAAAATATGACAGATGCTATGCAGTGTCTAGCTAGTGTGCTTACTAATAAAGAAGTGAGCAGAGTGAATCACGTATTCAGCATTCATCAGACATGATGTGTTTAGTTGTTCTAGATGTGTGTGATTTTCCAGGCAGCTCTTTTAAATTCCTTGTGACGAATAAACTCTTTAATTATGCTAATTTCTGCCACTGAGTTTTGGAGATGAATGTAATATTAGCCTTCATTTTAAGCTTGCTTCATCTCTTTAATGTCTCCTTCAGTCCTCAGTTAATGGCTGATTGCTTCCCGTTTTCATCATTGCTGTTCCTGCACTAAAGATATATCCCGTCTCTAATCTTTCAACTGCTTCATTCTGACCAATCACAGATGTTTCTGCTGAGCTCCTGAACACACAGGCATTCCGCTCATGCTGATCTGCTCTCTCATTGGCTGCAGCTCGTCACTACATCTGACCACACGTGGGGTTGAGTCGGCCGACTGCTCTGGAATATTCAGCATGCTGAATGTTGGATTTCCGTCTGCGAGGTGTCGGCGACGCGTCAGCGAGCCTCGTTGATGCGTTGTTCAGTAGTTCACACTTAAAGAGCAGCGAGCGCCGAGCACCCGCAGATTTCTTCCCGATCACAGCCCGATCTGTCGGCGAGCTCGTTAACTTCCAAATCGGGCTCAAATCAGGCTTAAAATCCTCTAGCGTGAACTAGGCTACACAGGTCATAACGTGAGCTCTGCTACCAATGGAGGAGACGAAGCCACGACGTCAAAGCAAATAACACTTGATTTTTCTCCAGCACAAACACTTCTTACTCAGACCAAATTAATCACAATAATATCTAGATATACAGACATTAAACTACATTAACATTAAAATAGTGTAGATTAGTGGACAATGTTTTCCCTTGAGACCTAAACGTGAGTGTTTTGGTTGTCAGACTGGTAGTTTCTCAGAGTTGATCGATGTGTGTTTGGTGAATGCTTCAGGTCCAGTGCGGAGGACTGTCTGGTGCTGATCTGCTGTGGTCTGTATGATCTGCTGAGAGGAGTTCTGCTTCTGCTGCCGGACCTCCTGCTGGAGGAAGTGATGGACAAACTCATCCAGCCTGACGCTCTTCTCGTTCTGGTCAACCACCCGTCTCCCCTCATCCAGCAGGGCGTCATGAAGGTCTGCACACTTTCACTTGTCTTCATTCATTCTTTTTTCTTTCCTTCAGTCCCTTTATTTATCAGGGGTTCGCCCCAGCGGAGTGAACCACTTCCACCTGCAACCCAGTACTGGGAAACATCCATACACACTCATTCACACACACATGCTCATGCACTACGGCAAATTTAGTTCATCTATTCCCCTATAGCGCATGTGTTTGGACTGTGGGGGAAAGCAGAGCACCTGAAAGAAACCCACGCCAACACAGGGAAAACATGCAAACTCCACACAGAAATGACAACTGGCCCAACCGGGACTCGAACCAGCAACGTTCTTGCTGTGAGGCCACAGTGCTAACTACTGATCCACCATGTCACCCCATTCGCGTGTCTTTAAAATTAAAAATCAGTGAATTATCCACACATGGATTTTCTTAATATAAAAGATTCATCAGTGCAGGTTATTTCACAAAAAAAATGTATTGTCTTGCTAATCTTTAATCAGAATCCGCACATCTACTTGCGTCTTTCCCTGGTGACATTGGTTTGATGGATTGGGCGAAATATGCTTAGCCACGCCCCTCTAACGCTTAGATTGAAAGATGAGAGGAGCACAAAAAATAAACCCCGCCCATTACTCGATATTAATAATAATAATAATAATACATTTTATTTATAATGCGCTTTTCTAAAACCCAAAGCGCTTACAAGAAAGTAAAAATAACAAAGCATATAATAAAATAATAAAAATAATACAGTAAAAAACACAGTAAGAATAAAAGATATCACAAATTAAAAACAGTCCTAAAAAGATGAGTTTTAAGTAGCTCCTAAAACCGTCCAAAGAACCAGCATTCCTAATGTTTGTGGGAAGAGCATTCCACAGTTTGGGGACACGGAAAGAGAACGCCCTGCCTCCCGTGGTGCGGAGTTTGCAGCGAGGCTGAAACAGTGTAGAACCAGAGGCAGAGCATAGACAGCGAGAGGCAGAGGAAATGGATAACAAGTCACAAATGTAACCTGGAGCAGAACCATTTATATGCTTTATATGTTAAAATCAATGTCTTAAAACCAATACGAGACTTGACAGGCAGCCAGTGAGCAGCCCCTGTTGGAGTATAGGAGTGATGTGAGACTGACATGATATATGCGTCAACACACCTGCAGCAGAATTTGGGATGTATTATAAAAACTTGAGAGAATTAGCTAGTAACCCCCTGAACAGAGAGTTGCAAGATGTGATAAAAGCTTGGACTAGTCTTTCAGCATCAGGCCTCGAGAGGAAAAGACGTAAGCGGGCTATATTTCCAAGATGATAAAAGGCCGTTTTAGATAAATGTTTAAAATGAGGCTTCAGACTAAGCTGGGAGTCCAGGAGAACACCAAGATTACGCAGCTGCAGAGATGGTGATAAGACTGACCCATTAACTCAAATTCACTACACCTCTTGATGTTAAGCCGCCTTTCCACTGCACACAACATTTGGACAGGACTGTCGGAATACGCCCCCTTGTGGCAGCCGCACAGTATTTTCAGTGTTGTCGTGCACAACAGGGGAGAAGCTGATTCTCACGGTGTCTGAAATTAATGGATGTATAATTACTAGAAACTCATAGACCGCTAAAATATTGGAGGGAATGTGGAGACAACATTTAAATATATATATTTTTATTACTTTCTCACATTTATGAACAGAAAAGTTTTATATATATATATATATATATATATATATATATATATATATATATATATATATATATATATATATATATATAGACTTTTTTTAATTCCAAAACCAAATAAACTCCTATTTCTCATCTCGCGCGCACGGATCTGCGTGGACAACACTGGAATACATCATATCCGGTCGGCAGGTCGCCTACGGTCTAGTTGCAGGAGTTCAAATATTTAAACGGATCCGCAGCTCAATTTGGATCTGAATTTTCCGCATACGGAGATGATCGGAACTCAACGCAGCTCCCGGACTGCTCTCCATTGGAAAGAATGACTTCCGCTTGTCGTTTGTCGTGTGCAGTGGAAAGGAGGCTTTAGAAGGAATGCCAACCAATAAAATCTAAGAATATGGTGTTAGCTACAGTATATTCTGTTTCAGCTGTAAATGCTCAGCTTAAAGTCTTCTGCTTCTTGCTGACGTTTTTACTTCACTATTTCATTTCAAAGGCATTATAGTGTGAGATTTTTAAAAACATGAATATGACACAAAGGAGAGTGTGGTAAAATGAAGATTGATTACTGACAGTCTCTGTCTGCGTATCTCATCTGATATGATGAACCCCTGCTTTGACTAATAATCCCCTTTATATGCTGCTCTGATCCATTGATATTAGCTTTATTTTAATGTCTTCTCTCGGTCATGCTTGGATACACAAACCTGTCCATGTATTCCCGTAGCTCCTGGACGCCTACTTCAGCCGCGCTCAGAAAGAGCAGAAGGAGAAGTTCCTGAAGAACCACGGCTTCTCACTGCTGGCCAATCAGCTGTACCAGCACCAGGGTTCACAGGGGCTGCTGGAGTGCTTCCTGGAGATGCTGTTCGGACGACCGGTCGGTCTCGAGGAAGAGTGAGTATGAAAACTAGGGATGCACTGTATTTTCACCGTATACATATAAAGTAGACCAATGTAATAAGAAAATATCAGTTTGCAACATTAACAAGCCATTTTTAACGTCTGAAAATCAATGAAAGTGTAAGTCTGGAGCCAAAAAGATTCTAATGGCTGTCAATAAGGTCAATAAATTAGCTTGAGTATATGTATGTCATTGAGTGACGAGCAGTATTTTCTATTCCCTCAGTCTGGATCTGGAGGATATGGAGAACATCTCTCCATTCAGGAAGCGCTGTATCATCCCAGTGCTGGGTCTGCTGGAGAACTCTCTGTATGAGAACTCACTGGTGCACAATGGCCTGTGTCTGCTGCTGCAGCTCCTCAACGCCTGCCCGAAGCTGGCCGACATCCTGCTGGACCACGGCTTACTCTACGTGCTCTTCAACACACTCTCCACCCTCAACGGCCTGGAGAACGGGTAATGCTCCCTAGATAGAGTAGATCAAACTTCTGTTTCTCAGCCTGCATGAGCAGACCTCTCTCAGAGCTTAGTGACTCATTATATAACTTTTAATTAATTAATTGAAGTAGGTGTGAAGTATTGAAGCAAGTAATTATTAATTTAACAAAAACTCTTTTTAGAGCAGAAACTGTGTGTGTAATTTCACCTGATAAATGTTTTCTGCGTTGTTATTACTGGTTAATTTAACACATTTCATATTCTCACATATTAAAGATGAATCTGAGGGATGTTTTGTCTGTATGTTGGCTGTGTAGGATTCCTCCGAATGACTACAGGCTGGTGGTGTGTGACATTCAGCAGCTGCTGGTGGCCGTCACCATACACTCCTGCAGCTCTTCTGGATCTCAGTACTTCCGCATCATTGAAGACTTGATCACACTGTTGGGCTACATGCAAACCAGCAAAGTTCGCCGCACACAGGGTAAACGAAAACTAAAGCTTTTGTATCATATACATTACAATATACAGTTAAAGGCACAATTATTAGCCCTCCTGAATTATTAGCCCTCCTGTATATTCTCCCCAATTTCTGTTCAGCGGAGAGAAGATTTGTTCAGCACATTTCTGCACATAATAGCTTTAATAACTCATCTCTAATAACTGATTTATTTTATCTTTGTCATGATGACAGTAAATAATATTTGACTAGATATTCTTCAAGACACTTCTACACAGCCATTTAAAGGTTTAACTAGAGTAATTAGGGTAAAGTTAGGGTAATTTGGCAAGTCATTGTAAAACAGTCGTTTGTTCTGGAGTCAATCCAAAACTAATATTTCTTAAGGGGGCTAATAATATTGACCTTAAAATGACTTTAAAACAATTAAAAGCTGCTTTTATTCTACACTAAAAAAAACGTACAATTTTTTTAAAAAAATGTAGATAATCTGTAAAAATCTGTCATTTCTTGTTCCATTATTACAAGTTATTACTGTCATTTAACAGATCTTAACTGCAATTACACAGATTATTACTGTCATTTTACAAATTATTATTGTAAATGTATAATTTATCAATGTAATTATACAGATAGTTAATGTGAATATAAGGATGATTACTGTAATTATGTAGGTTATTAATGTTATTATACAGATTAATTTATGTAATTATGCATGAAATCCAAATATTGCATCAAATTTTTCTCTTTTAACATGCCTTTAAAACTGGAAGAATTGTTTTTGTTTTTTTTGTAAAGAATGATTGAAAAAAAGTTTAGGTACAAAATAATTGCTGTTGTCATGAAACACTGTAAATATAACTGTAGGTTAAACTCCAAAACAATTTTCTTGAGAAAATACAAAACTGTTATCTATCTAATTATTTATTTCTTTTTTACAAATAACACATTTGGTCATCTTTTAACAAAAGAAACAAGGTTAGTGTCATGTGAGAACGCTGCAGAAGTTGAGGATTAAATAGCGCTTTATTAACAGAATCATCTTGCAATTAAAGGTTGAAACAGGAACAAACAGGTGCATACAGATAATCCCAAGCGTAAAGGCGCAAAAAAATAAAGGGGTCGAACACGGCAAGGGAAGGAAAACCGCGTCGTAGTGCTTACTAAACAGTTTTAGACTCAGATACGATGTGTCTGTGTGTGCTGAGTTTAAAATCCTTGAAATCAGGCCATAACAATCTTCTGACTGTGTGTGTAATCAGTAAGAATTAGGAACCCGGATGTGTGAGGTGCATGCTGGGAGTTGTAGTTCGTTAAAGTAACGTGTGTACTGTGTAGTTTTCCAGCAATCCGCAGCTGCTAGATCACTGGTGATCGTCACAGTTCGCAGCAACATTGTTAGAGTAGTAAAATAAACATTTCATAGTTTACAATGCATGCATTATATGCAGCCTACAAACAATAGGCTAATGTTTCACTTTATTAACCTCATGATAATCTTGATATGTTTACTATCTTCACTAAAAAACAATTTGACTAAATTTTTGTTTCTCTATTTTTACAGGAATAATCTGTAAATATTAACGTAAAATTAAGTGTTACTCTTTAAAAATACATAAAATTTCCTTTAAAAAGCAGAGAAATAACGTAATACAAATTACAAGCAATAACTGTAAATTTAATGTGAGAATTTTTTTATTACACAAAATATCTGTAAAACTACAGCTATTTCACTGTATAATGAAAAAAACCTGGAAAATTATGTAAAAAAAATAATAATACAGACAATTACCTGTAAAATAACGTTTATTTTTTTACCGCGTAGCCGAAATATAAAACAAATAAAACTTTCTCCAAAAGAAAAAAATGTATAGGAAATACTGTAAAATATTCCTGAATCTGTTCAACATAATGTCACAGGATTAGATTGATATGTTCTGTTGTGATTTGCTTCTTCAGAAATGGCCCTGGCCTTGCAGTTTCGCGTGATTCAAGCAGCGATTGATTTCATTAAGACCACAGCCAATCAGGACCCTCAGAAGTCCGGCAGTTATGTGCATGTGCCCACATCACCACACCACGCTCTGCAGCAGAAACGCAAAAGCATCGCAGGTGAGACGCTTTATAGCTTGAAGTGTTTTTGGTGGGTTAGGTTTACTGAAGTGATTTACAAGATTAAAGGTGACCTATTATGCAAAAAATCTTTTTTATAAGGGGTTTAAACACCGTGTGTGAATATAACCAGCATCTAATCGTGAAAATTAATTAATTCAGTTTCTTCATCATCAGACTTGATTGAAGCAGAAACAATTTGATTGACATTCTCCCTTTGTACGTGTCATCAGAGGGGGAAAGCCCCGCCCACTTGTGCCCATATCTCCCTCATTAGCATAAATAGCAGCCCTGAGTGAGAAGCAGCTGTCCGTCCATTAGCCACTAGAGTGTTTGAGCTGCTGAAGATAATGTCAGCATAGACTAAGAGGATTATAGATGTGGAGTTTTAGATGAAGCACAAATGAACAGCGACAGGAGTCTGCATAGACTGACAGAAGCATGAAGCGCACATGCACAACTGACTTGCACTGAATCTGCCACTATGCTGACACACAGGCATTTGTAGCTCCGCCCTCTTTTGAAAAGAGCACAATCTCATTTGAATTTAAAGTGACAGTCACCAAAACGCCACAATTAGGGTCAAAGCCTGAAAGGGTCAGTTTTAGAGAGTTAGACAACATTATTTGTGTGGTATTTTTAGCTGAAGCTACACACAAACACACACACACTCTCGGGACACATTTTACATCTAGTAAAAAGCGCCATTCTAGGTCCCCTTTATATAAAAATGAAATTCAACTTGAATATTGTGATTTATAGTTATGTTATAATTTTAGTATGATAATATAATATTATAGTTTTTATTACAATTAATTAAACATTATAGTGTCCACTTAAATTTATAAATTTAATAAGTTTCATCATTTAACATTGGGACAAATATGGACAAACCCAACTTTGGGTGAAAAATGGCATTTAAAAAAAATTTTGGGCTCTTTTCTTATGATCTAGGCACAAAGTCTAAAGCTCATGGTGCAATAGCATTAGGAGAGTGTCCGAATCCACTTTTGCTATTTTAAGGGAAAATGCTCTGCACCCCAGGCGCATGGTCTAACAGGGTGGTGCTTATTCTCCTAATGAGTTCTGGGTGTGTTTTGAGTGTAACCTGCATTAAACCAATCAAAGTCTCATCTCACATTCCCTTTAAGTGTCTGTTGCGTCACGTCATGGTGCATTTGCTGTTTACATGGCAACTTTGTAAGTGTAAAAACTGAACGCTTAACTAGCGAGAAAACAGTTAAAAAGAGCATCTGCAGCACGAGAATAAAGAATGAGCCTCCTCCATTCAGCCTCTTTACTTTCTCTTTACTTTACTCCTTTACTTTACTGGAGTGAGGAAACGGTGGGAACTCACTCCACTGAACACATCCATTAGCCTACATGTTTAATTTTGTTTGTTAAGCGCAAAGATTTGCTTCAAAACTATTTCCAAATTCAGTTCTAATCTCCAGCAAAGGAATAAGTGAACAATAAAAATGAAGTGTGGTCAGAAAACTGAGTTATATCCGAACACACGTCCTGTTTTTATGCCCCATATTGTGATGCAGACGTCTCCAAAACACCACAGGTGGACAAATCTACACTTGTGTTTATTAAAACAAATATAAATCTGCATATAATAAGTAATACTGCTAATAATAATAACATTATACAGATGCAGATTGTCATGAATAAACTGAAAAAGCCCCCCGAGGTGGAGAAGGCATGTAGGCAGTGCTGTTTATATTGATGTAGAAAATCATCATTACTGAATCATTTTAATCCTTTAATTGTTTCATCTAAAGATATTAGTGTGTTGCTGATCATCCTGTGTGTATTCAGTAATGTGTAAGAGTTTAGACCTGCATTGGCGCATAACTGGTTAGTCAATGGTGAGGTCTATTTCAGTTCCTCAAAATAGCAACGAGCCAGCAATGCACCTTAACACACCTCCTGTTCAGACCAGCACACCCACGAGTCCACAAAGTGGCCAAATGGATTTGCTGTTTAAACAATGTGGTGCAAAACGTGAAAATTACTGTTGCACTGGTCTGAAAATAGCAAGAAATCACGCCAAACACGTCTTGCACCTTATTGCGCCGGGTGTTTGATAGGGGCCGATATTTTAATTATTGGGTTTGTTTGTATACTTTATATACAAACAAACAAACCCAACACTGTCCATATTAAAACAGCCCATCATTTTTTGAGTGCACTCATTTGTTAGTAATTGAGTTTTTCTTGTTCTCATTATCACGATTGGACTTGATTTTGCATCTGTGTGTTTGTATGACTTGCTCATGTTCATGTGTTTGGTCTTCATTGCTCTTGTCTAATCATCAGCTGTGTGTGTGTGTCATGATCATGTGTTTGTGTTGTATGTTCACCTCCCCTCACGCTCCTCCCAAGGTTCAATGGGGCTGAAAGACTCCATAATCCCCCGTATCCCCCGGCAGCACTACTGCTCGTACGGCCTGATCCCTCTGCCCTCTCCGTTCAGCTTCCTGTCCCAGGATTCCCCTCTCCCTTCCCCTACCGGGTCAAACTCCTACACGTTCCCCTCAGACGCAGGTAGCCGGCGAGCGCTTCTGCACACACACCCCAACATCCTGCTGCAGACGCAGATGATGAGTGTGTGCAGAACTGATACAAGCATGTGTGTGCTGCTCATCTGCCCGGTGTCCTGGAGAACCGGTGCCTCTGTCTGTCTGTCTGTCTGTCTGTCTGTCTGTCTATCTATCTGTCTATCTGTCTATCTGTCTGTCTGTATGTCTGTATGTCTGTATGTCTGTGTGTGTGTGTGTGTGTGTGTGTGTGTGTGTGTGTGTGTGTGTGTGTGTGTGTGTGTGTGTGTGTGTGTTTGTGTGTGTGTGTCTGTGTGTGTGTGTGTGTGTGTGTGGCTGGGTGTGCACGCATAACGGAGAGAGAGGGTGTGTAAACGTGATTGAGAGAGAGAGAGGGAGAGTGTGAGTGAGTGAGTGTGTGTGTGTGGGGGGGGGAGAGAGTGTGTTAGAAGTGTGTGTGAGAAGTCTGAACATGCAAGAGTGTGTTTGCATGCAAGCAAATATGTAGCATGTGTGAGAGTGTTTGCATGTGCCATAAAGTGTGTGTGCACGAGAGAGCGTGTGCACACGAGAGAGGGAGTGTAAGTTTGTGTGCGTAAGAGAGAGAGTGTGTTAGAAGTGTGTGTGAGAAGTCTGAACATGCAAGAGTGTGTTTGCATGCAAGCATGTATGTGCGTGTGTGTGTGTGTGTGTGTGTGTGTGTGTGTGTGTGTTTGTGTGTGTGTGTGTGTGTGTGTGTGTGTGTGTGTGTGTGTGTGTAAGAGAAAGAGTGTGTTTTTTTGTGTAAGGGAGAGTATGTGCGAGAGTTAGAGTGTGTGAGCTTGCGTCTGCGTGAAAGAGTGTTTTAGGAGTGTGTGTGAGGGGTCTGGGTGTGCAAGAGTGTTTGCATGCATGAGTGTGTGTGAGAGTTTGTGTGAGTGTTTCTGTGTGAGATAGAGTGTGTGTATGTGAGTGTGTGTGAGAGAGAGTTTGTGTGCGCGTGAGAGAGAGTGTGTTAGGAGTGTGAGTGAGGAGTCTGCGCATGCGAGAGTGTGTTTGCATGCATAATTGTGCGTGCGTGCGTGCGTGCGTGCGTGCGTGCGTGCATGCGTGTGTGCGTGCGTGCGTGCGTGCGTGCGTGTGTGTGTGAGAGAGAGAGAGAGAGTTTGTGTGTGTGAGAGTGTGTGCTTGTGCATGCCAGATAGTGTGTTAGGAGTGTGTTTGAGGAGTCTGTGTGTGCGAGAGTGTGTGTATGTCTGAGAGTGTGTGTGGTTCAACACAAGTGAGCTGAGACTGATCAGTACAGTGGAGTGTGTTGTGAGTTGCAGCAGCTCTTGTTGTGTAACTCTGTTCATCATCTGAATCTCTCTCATTTACACCTGACATTAACCTCCATCTGCTGATCATCAGTTTACTGCATTTCTGAAGGAAACTGTCTCTGATTAGTCCGGGATGCATTACATTGATCAAAACCCAACACTTTAAGTGATGTTGCAGATCATTTGCGTTCTAAACGGCACGTTCTGCTGAATTCATTACAGTACGCTTTCCTGTCAGAGAATCAAATCTATCAGGGTCTTTTCAAAATGATGTACTACAATGATTCTGATAATAAATGTGCCATGATCATCAGATCATCATATTATAAGGATTTCTGAAGGATCACAAAGCATCCAGCTTTACAGAATAAATGACGTTTTAAATATAATTCCAGTAATAAAAAAACATCATTACTAAAAAACTTTTACCCCTGATATTACGGTTTTATTGTATTTTTGATCAAATAAAGCATCCTTTGCGACATCAGTACCTATTGCAAACTTTGAATGGTGGTGTTTATTTAATTACAGCATCAACTATTATATCTTAATGAGTTTTAACAGGAACGCTCCCTAAACCAGGGGTTCTCAACTGGTTTGGCCATGGGACCCACATGTTTACATGGTCATCAAGCCGCGGCCCAAATTTTTAGGAATTTTAATACAACTTTAGGAATTATACTTTATTTGTATTCATTTGTTAACATAAACATGTAGTGACAGATACATCATAAGAAATTCACCAAGACTTACAAATAAATAATGTTTTATTGCTGTAATTTAACAAAATGGATCAAATTATATACATATAATAAATTATATAAATTATATATAAATTATATATATATACAAAATAAAAACGACAAATACTGTTAATAATAAACTGTTAACAAAACATGTTTTCTCGTTTCTAAATGTCGTCTATATATATATATAAATATGCATACTTTACATATTGGGGGTCGTACTTGCGCTTCGACATATTTGTTGCAATAATTAAATGAAATTTCACGTCAAACGGTAGGGTTGTCACGCACGCATTTTAAAATAAGAGTCCGGTATAAGCAAAATAAGTACAAATTTTAACTTTTGTTGTTGTTTTTTTTCCACACAATCCGCGACCCACTAAAAAAAGTGTTCCTGCGACCCACTTTTGGGTCATGACCCACCAGTTGAGAAACACTGCCCTAAACAACACTGAAAGCTTACCAGTTCTCATAATATATACTGTTTAACTGTATTATAGCCATTTATTTTTGTATACAGTATGTTTAATTACTCATTGTCGTGTTTTATTGACATATTGGGCTTTATTTTACGGTCCATGCGCAAAGCGCAGGGCGCAAATGCTTTCAGGGCGTGTCAGGACGCCTTTTTGCTAATTTAAGGACGGGAAATCAGCTAAAAGGGTTGAGTTTATTTTCTTAATAAATAAATACTTTTGTTTGTTAAGCACAAATATTCATTTCAAAACTGTTTCTAAATTCAGTTCTAATTTCTAGCAAACGAATAAATGAATAATAATAGCAAAATGTGCTCAAAACGCTGAGTTATATCCTAAAACACATGCTGTGCCCCATATGGTCTAAAACCTGACAGGTTGGCAAATCTAAGCTTGTTTTTACTAAAACAAATATAAATATGGATATAATAAATAATACTGCTAATAATAATAACATTATACAAAAGCAAATTGTTATGAATGAACTGAAAAAGCCCCCCGAGATGAAGAAGACATAAAAGCAGTGATTTTTCATATTTATGTAGGCTAGAAAATAATATGTTTTGTAATATTTTAATCCTTTATATTTATATCCTATATCTATTCTTATTATATCCTATATATATCCTTAATATTTACATTTTTTCATATGTAAAGATATTTGCCTATTGCTCTCTTGTGTGTATTAAGCAGTGTGTAAGCGAGGCGCAACTCTGTGCCGGAGTTCAGACCGGGTTTGTTTTGGTCTAATGAAAAATCTATTATAGTTTCTCAAAATAGCAACGCGCCAGCAGTCCGCCTCAGAACACCTTCCTTTTTAGACCAGATGGGCGCAAAAATGAGCGCTAATGCATTTGCTATTTAAACAGCGTAGCGCAATGCCTCAAAACCACTCTTGCGCCAATCTTAAACTACTAAAAGACTACTGCGTCACGCCTTGCGCCACACTGCGCCGGGTGTATGATAGGGCCCATTGTCTTGTTTTCAAAAAGTAATATGCCACAATTCAGCCAAATATTTGCCATTAATATGCTAAATTTTCCTAAAAACAAATCAAATAATCTTCCAATGGGGTCAGCAAAATAGTCTTATGTCAAAAGGAAAAGCAAGGTTATTTTGCTCACCCCTTCAGTAGATTATTTGACTTGTTTTAAGGAAAAACTTACTTCGTTTTGTCTCATTATTTCTGAAAACTAGACAATAATTTTGCTTGTCTAGAAAAAACTTCTTAATTTAAGAATGTCTCTACATTTAGACTAGAAACTAGACTAAATATCAAAGTAAGCAAAGCTTTATATGCTGTGTGCTGTATTTATTATATTATAACAAAAAGGATGCATGTTAAATCCTGGGTGTAAATGCTGATCAGACGACTCTAACCTCTTCTCATGTTAATATCTGCATGTGTGTGTCTTTCTGTGTGTGTGGTGGGATAATGTGAGTTAAAGCTCAGCTCTTCACGGTTTCTTTAGTCCAGTCTGCATGATGTTCTCTGTGTGTTTCTCAGGTCGTAGACGCTTCACACTGGCCCAGTCGGACTCTCTGCTGACCCGCATGCGTTCTGTAGCCAGTGATGAGCTGACACAGATGATGCAGCGCAGGATGAGTCAAGAAAACCCCATCAGAGCCAGCGAGACCGAGCTCATCCAGAGAATGCAGAGACTGGTGGTCCTGGCTGTCAACAGACTCATTTATCAAGGTATAGGAAATCTGCCACAACATTACCATCAGGGTGCCACTTACAAGGGGGGTTTGGGGGGTCAAATTAACAATGGACGTCAAAACAAGATGTATGGGTGGGTCAGCCCTTTAGTGAGAAATAATTTTCCCTGATCTGTATCTCACATAATAATATTAATAATGAAAATAGTAGATAACTGCTGGGATGAGAATCAGCAACTCCATGGTGCTCAATCGGAAAAAGGTGGCTTGGAGGTTGGGGGAAAGTCCTTATCCCAGGTGGAGTTCAAGTATCTTGAGGTTTTTGTTTACGAGTGAGGAATGGATGGAGCAGGAGGTTGACAGACGGATTGGTGCAGCAGTAATGCGGTCGATGTAACGGTCTGTTGAGGTAAAGAAGGAGCTGAGCTGAAATGCAGAGCTCTCGATTTACTGGTCAATCTACATTCCTACTCTCACCTATGGTCCTGAGCTTTGGGTCATCACCGAAAGGACAAGATCTCTGATACAAGCAGCAGAAATAAGTCTCCTTCACAGGGTGGCAGGCAGCCCTTATGTATAGAGTGAGGAGCTCTGACACCCGGGAGGAGCTCGGAGTAAAGCAGCTGCTCCTCCACATCCAGAGAAGTCAGCTGAGGTGGCTCGGCATCTGTTAGATGCCTACCTAGCGGGCATGTCCCACTGACAGGAGGCCTCGGGGAAGGCCCAGAACACTGGTGGGAACACTGTCTCTCAGCTGGCCTGGGAATGCCTCGGGATCCCTCCAGAGGAGCTTGAGGAAGTGTTTGGGGAGAGGGAAGTTTGGGGTTCCCTACTAAGACTGCTGCCCCTCAACCCGGCCCCGGAAAAGTGGATGAAAATGACATGAATGAATAGCCGATGACATAATTGTAGATTTGACCACCCCTACAATGATTCATAACATTGTCAATGCATAATCGCGCCAATCAGCCTATGTGGGAATAAACCATTCACAGTCTGAAACCGACAGATGTAGAGCGCCGATAGAAAATATTCACAAGACACTTTTCTTGTAAAATAGATGTTTGTTTCTGCACAGAGCTGAAAAGTAAAGTCAAGTGAGATAGATGATATAGTTTGATCTACAGTGTGCTCTGACAAAGTTAATCAGATGTTATTGTACATCAGAATACACTAAATATCCCTCAATACATAAATACACTTTATTATTAAAGGAACTTGATTCACTGACGCATGTTTTACATAATCTAACATTACGGAATAGTTGACCCTCCCGATTGTCATTGTAAAATTCACACCCTGATTATCAACCACATTAATACAGCCTACTATAATATCATGGTACTACCATGTTAAACACTGGTTTTTTTGGTTTCTAGTCCTAATTTCTTTTTAAATCAAGAAGCTTTTTCTAGACAATAAGAAAAGTTGTCTCGTTTTCAGAAATAATAAGAAAATAGTTCCTTTAATACAAGCTAAATAATCTGCCAATGCATTTATTTCAAAACAAACAAGATTATTTTGCTCACCCCATTGGCAGATTCTTTTGCTTAATATTTCTTAAAACAAGACAAAATTTTTTACTTGTCTGGAAAATGCATCTTGATTTAATAATGTTTTAGATATTTGGACTAGAGCAAGGCTGTCATTTTTCAGTTTTTGTGTATAAATTGACAGTCTTATGAGTAAATACAACCATATTTACCAAGTTAAATATAGTTTTTACATTAATAACCATGAAATGAAATGCATTTTTTAACTTATAAACTTAATTTTAACTGAAATAATTAAAAATACATAGAAAACTTTAAGAAAATGTAAATATTTAGGAAAATTATATAATTCTCAATTTTATTTAGTTTATTTTTTCAGCTTATGTGCGAAAAAGGGGGAAAATACTATTAGTTTTACCATTTAAAAAATAAATAAATGACAAAAACGATGTGCAAAATTACATATAGTTTCAAATATTTCTCAAATGATATTTAACAGAGCAAGGACATTTTTCCGCAATATTTCCAATTATATTTTTTCTCCTTGACAAAGCAGTTTATCAATTTTTTTTATAATTTATTAACTTTTTAAAATAATTTTCAGGTCAATATTATTCTTAGATTTAATTTAATTATTATTATTTTTCTGGATTAGCTGGAGAACAAACCGCTGTTGTTCAATAACTTGCCCAGTTCATCTAATCATGCTAATTAAACCTTTAAATGTCATTTAAATACTAGAATCTTGCTGAACTATTTGTACACTTTTATATACTGTCTTTATGGCAAAGATTAAAAATGAAGAACTGTTTAAAAAACTGTTGAAAAATCTTCTCTCTGTTAAAAATCACTCTAGAATTATTTGAAAAGAAATTAAATCACATATAGTAGGGCAGATAATTTTGACTATAAACCATATATTTAACTGAAGAATGTTAAATACTGCCTTGAGATTTTACATAAATTCACATGACTTGACGATGAAACATCCGTACTATTCCAAGAAGCACTAACATCTCCATCTTAATGCTGCGGTTTTATTTTCCAGACATCAGCCATGATTTCTTTGACCTGCTGAACTTCCCTGAGTCTCCTGATCACTCGATGTCCATGCCAACAGCAGGAGATCAGACATCTGATGAGAACGGCTCCACTCCGTCTACCCCGATCCCAGCCGGAAACATCAAGAGCTTCCGGAAGGACATTCTCAGACTGATGATGGAGGGCATAAAGATCGGCCTGGTTAGCCACTCTTATTTGTCACTGTTTAGGCATGGGCTGGTATAGGATAATCTTGGATAAAAATATCATGGTATTGTGATCACTGCTTTATAATGTAGTCTTTTTTTAAATGTCTTGGTAAAAACAACAACTTTTATCCCTCATTGAACACAAAATGTATTTTATTATAAGAAACGTCAAATATTTTGGAGCAGTAAACATGCCAGGCTAAATGATTAAAATAATTATTGACTCAGTGGCGTAGCGCAAAATGCGGAGGCCCCCCTGCACCGATCACTGACGGGGCCCCCAGTTGGGGGGGTGGGGGTGGTGGGTGGTGTGATGCGGGGAAGTGATCACAAATTGAGGAGCGGGGAAGGAAGGCGGGGTGGAGCGACAATGCGGGGAAGCCTTCACAAACTGCAGAGCGATCACAAACTGAGGAGCGGGAAAGGGGGCGGGGTGGAGCGACAACGCAGGGAAGCTTTCACAAACTGAGGAGCGAACACAAACCGAAAGCGGCGAGAGCATCAGAGTAGCCAGAAGTCATTCATTTTCAATGAGAACCGGCGGCGAGGACCAGCGCGGCGCGTCTTCTTCTGTGTGGGCGTCGAGGAGAGTTGAAATCAAGTCAACTTTATGGTATGAGCTATGACCGGGCTTGACGCGGTTCGGCGGCAAGCAATCAGAATGAAGTAGTCCGCTTGAGAGGAGATCAGAGAACACAGACCTGTGAACTTTGGTTCTGACCACAGTTGTTCTCATGAGTTTGATTATTGCGGTTGCCGGATTTTCGCGACGATGTGGGGCCCCCTAATCACACGGGGCCCCCCTGCGGTGCGGGCCCGTCCGCTACGCCACTGTATTGACTTCTGCTGTCTTGATTAGTGTCAAAAACACAGGTTTCTTTACAGCTTGTAAAGGCATCTTTGCAGATGATCGGGATCTATTGTTTGGACACTGCACTGTTCGGATCCAGAGCAGGCTTGGATGTTGGTGGATAAGCCATTTGTTACTTGGTTGTTTGCTGAATCGTGAGCTGACCGGTAGCTTTAGTTTTGGAGGCTCGTTTTGTGCTGGAGATACTGCTGCCCTAAAAAAACGAAAGAAATTTGTCATAAAATACACATAAAAAACCCAGACTGTTGCCAAACAACTGTTTAAACCTCTTGTAAAAGTGATTTTTGTATAATAGGTCCCCTTTAACCAATCAAAAATCAAACTGAATGATCATATCATGTTTTTAATGTGAAGTTTTGTCATTTGTATCTATTTTGTATGATTCTTAGTAAAATATGTAGTTGTTATTGAAGTTATTATTATGTGATATGTTTTATCTATATTGATCTCGCCATGAAATAGCCATGAGTTGCTGATGTGCCAATATTCAAATAAACAAGCAAGCAAAGAAACAAACAGCAGTGCACTGATGCGTCTATATGCTGGTGTGTTTCCTCAGGGCAGCACTGGTCGTGGCGGCGCTCCTCGTCAGCAGTGGCGGCGAATCCTCTGGTCCTGCCGAGACACATTCAGAGTGCAGATCGGCCGCATGCTGGTGCACACGCTCAGTCCTGAACTTCCTCTGGAGGACAGGAAGGAGGCGCTAGAGTTCGTCCATGAGCAGAGCTACTCCGAGATCCTCAGAGAAAGCCTCAGCCCCGGCCTCGAGGTCAGACACACACACACACACACACACACACACACACACACACACACACACACACACAAATGGCTTTTTTGTTTTTACACGCTGAGCGGAGACGCCGTGACATTTTGCTTTGCTTATTTGCTGACACTTATCAGATTTGTGTATCCAATCAAAGGACAGCATACATGCACGCTTCCTCTGTTGGGAGGAAGACGACTGTGACATTTCGCTGGGCTTGTTTTGCCTCTGTAAAAAAAGCAGAGAAGCATCTTGACGATACTGTTTCCATAGCAGCAGTGCTCTCTGTTTCACTGCTGCTCTCTCCATTATACTCCACACTGACAATAAAAAGATCATTAACCCTCAGAGACGCACTGTAGAGACGTGTGCACAAAACAAGCCGCTGCTAATTCTCAGTAAATGTGGATAAACACTGCCTGAAACACCGTTTCACAGGGAAAAGAGAATATTAATCGACTCCTCTTGCAGTTTGTTGAAATGGCAGCGCTTTCGGAACAAAAACTCTTCCTTAAAGTACTTGACATCTAATTTCATTTTTTACATTTTATTTCTGCATGTTTTGGGATAGTTTCCCAGTACTGGATTGCAGCTAGAAGGGCATCCGCTGTGTAAAACATATGCTGGCAGTTTATTTCTCTGTGGCGACCCCTGAAGAATAAAGGGACTAATGCGAAGGAAAATAAATGAGTGAATGAATTGGGATAGGATTTAATATTTCAGAAATGCTGGATATTAAGGCTGATTTTCATTCATTCATTCATTCATTCATTTTCTTTTCGGCTTAGTCCCTGAATGAACCGCCAACTTATCCAGCATATGTTTTACGCAGCGGATGCCCTTTCAGCCACAACCCATCACTAGGAAATCCAAACACACTCATTCACACACTCATACACTACGGACAATTTAGCCTACCCAATTCACCTGTACCTGCACGTCTTCGGACTGAGGGAAACCGGAGCACCCAGAGGAAACCCACGCCAACGCAGGGAGAATATGCAAACTCCATACAGAAATGCCAACTGAGCCAGCCGAGGCTCGAACCAGCAACCTTCTTGCTGTGAGGTGACAGCACTACCTACTGCGTCACTGCGTCGCCCTGATATAGAACATATACTGTGAATTTTGCAGAGATACAAATTATCCCAATGTCAGTTTTTCCAATATCGTGTAGCCCTAACTCAGGGATGGGCAAACTTGATCCTCGAGGGCCGGTGTCCCTGCAGAGTTTTGTTCCAACACTAATCAAACACACCTGAACAAACTAATCAGTGTCTTCAATATCACTTGAACTCTATTGACCTTATTCTAAAATGCGGAAGTGCGCCTGTTTTCGCGATTGTCTTAGAATTTCCATTTCAGTCGCCTAAGGGAGAAATGACAAGGAATAATAAACGGCAAAAAACGGTCAAACTACTTGCTCTACAAACAAATGTTTGCATGACTACACAGACCAAGTAGAATAATATAACAAGGAAATATCAGTTTGCAACATCAAGCAGCGTAACGAGCAGTTTTTAATGTCTAAAAATGAATGGAAGTGAATGAGACCAGAAGTCTTGTGCCAAAAAGATTCAAATGGCAGCGCCCGCTCGTCAGCGGAGAATAAGGTCAATAGGGAGGTCTGTTTGAATAGGGTTGGAGCTAAACTATGCATGACACCGGCCCTCCAGGATCAAGTTTGCCCACACCTGCTCTAACTGTACTGGATTTCCTTCTGTATCTGCAAATGTAAAAGTATTTGCAGTGATTTTCAAAATTCCTAAATGCAAATGTTTACTTTATGAAGTTTTTTATTACCAATCTCTCTTTTTTGTTATTGTTTTTTTATCATAACTACAATATGCTTTGTCAAAATAAAATAGATTCAGATTATCAGGATTTTTTTCTTGCCCAAAATAAGGAATCTGTATCCTGATAATTAAATATTTGCTACAGGAAACAAACATGTTTTGTATAATTCTTGTAATCTTACCAAGTAAAACATTATCGAGATGCAAGTATCTAGGAGTGCACATAGATAAATCTCTTACTTGGGACACAAATTGGATCTGTGAAGCTCTGCACGAGACGTTTGGCCAGAGGAGAAATGGTCGTGCCCAACTGAGTTTTTTAATTCTCCTCTTTCGCCAATTGGTAATGTTTGTTATTCCGCTGTCGCCACTGGCTTGCATGGTTCGGGATCTGTAGAGCTGCGCATCAATGAATTTGCTCTTCAGTGTTTGAGCTCTCAGTAGTGATTATTAAACCACACTGAACTGAATTAAACTGAACTTCTACACTGAAAACTGAACTACACTGTTTCAATTTACTATAATCTTCTATGTGAAGCTGCTTTGACACAATCTACATTGTAAGAGCACTAGAGAAAGAAAGTTGAATTGAATTGAAAAACTCCATCAAAGGCTTTATTTTTTTGCTTAGATTATGGTTTTATGGTGTTGATAAGAATTGTTTTTATCTTTTTTTATCAGTCTGTATTTGAGAGTGTCATCAGGTATGGTTTATCCACATGGTGTGGAAATCCTTCTGCAAATTTGAAATCAAAACTTATAGGACTAACAACCTTAAGCAGCTCTCAGACTCTGTACAAGCTTTGAACTTTGAATGAAGCGAAAAGATTTCTGAGCGATCTTTCTCATGTACTCTTCCCATGTTATAATCTCTTACTCTCCGGTAGAAGATACAGAATCCCTCGATGCAGGCGGTATAGGCTCAAACTCAGTGTCAATCAGAACACTAATCAGTAATGCCAAAGTCTCTTTAAGGCCAGTCATTTCACTCGGCGGCCATCTTTGAAACACCTCTCGGGCAGTATGCTTGGGCATTCTGTTTAATGGGAAAACATCAAATTCTCCAAAACTGCTTGCCAACCTTACGATTAAATTCCATATTACGAATAACCAATAAAATTAAACAACGACTGTCTATTTAGGTTCATTTCTAAATATTCGTATCGCTCAAAATTTGCAGAAACTCATGTCTGGTGTGAGCCCCTCCCCGGAGAGTTGTTTTTCTAAAGCAATCTCTGATTGGCTCCTGTATTAGAAGGCAGACTTTATTCGCCATATAGCGATCACTGATTGGCTCCTGTACTAGAAGGCGGGGCTTCATTCACCATATTGAATGTTACACTTTTCCCCATTCAAAAATATACGAGTGACGTGTTTGTGCATGTTTTTAATTCTGTTCTGTATCAGGCTATGCTGAAATACTCATGAGTCCACAAAAAATAAAGACAATAAAGTATAAAAACAAACAAACATCTTATTTAAAAAGGTTAACATTAAATGTAATGAAATACATAAGCAGTGCTTGAGCATCAGTTGTGGACTGTCGATATCCGTGACTGTCTGCAAAATTTAATGTAGGTTATCGTCTCGTAATTCTCCATGCAGGAAAACCCCTGCCTATTATAATAGCACTTATAATTCCTCAGAGGAAAGCTTCTGCTAATGATTGGTGTTTGTGTTGTGTTTGTTAATAGCATGGGCCCAAGCTGGCTCTGTATCTGTACGAGCTGCTGCACGATCACAAAGACGCCCTGAGTAGAGAAGAGCAGGCGGCAGGAAACACCTTCATGACGGCTCTGAAACTCTGCGGACACCGCTGCATCCCACCCAGCGCTCCAGCCAAACCCGACCTCCTGAAAGCCATCAAAGAGGTGCCAGATCCAAACACACACCACCACCAGCTTTTTAACATTAGTCCTGTTTGAATCTGCCACTATGCTGACACACAGGCATTTGTAGCTCCGCCCTCTTTTGAAAAGGAGCACAATCTCATTTGCATTTAAAGCGACAGTCACCAAAACACCACAATTAGGATCAAAGCCCAAAAGGGTCAGTTTCAGAGAGTTGGACAAGATTATTTGTGTGGTATTTTGAGCTGAAACTGCACACACACACACACATATATACACACACACACACACACACACTCTAGAGATCTTGTCATAATACAGTCCCCTTTAATGTTCAACTAAAGCTGTTGTACTCTTCTTAAAGGAGCAACTAAAGTATGAATCAGAGGCAAGAACCAGCAAAGGAGCCTGGGAAAAGAAGCTGTCCAACACACAGAGGAGGTGAGCAGACTGTCAGAATGAAACCCAAACATGCACACACACACACACTCCTGGGTTATTTTCCCGAGCTCTCCTATTCTGTGCTTCAGCCTGTTGCAGAGGCTGGATGGCAAGTCGAAGGACATCTCGAAGATCGCGGCGGACATCACTCAGAACGTGTCTCTCAGGCAGGGCATGGAGAGGAAGAAGGTCATGCAGCACATTAGAGGCCTGTATAAGACTGACCTGAGCGCTAGTCGACACTGGCAGGAGCTCGTCCAGCAGCTCACACACGACCGGTCAGTACGGCTTACAGCAGCACTATGGACTCTTTACATTTGTTTGTGTGTTTTTTTTAGAAGTCGTCATAGTTGGTCAACTTAAAGCGAAGTGAATCGGAGACACAATTGGAGTACAATCCTACTAGCTGAAATAATGACAGAAAAACTCCACGATGGTGTTATCAAGAATTTTAAAACAAGGAAAAATAAAACGGCAGCCAGAAGAGAGAATAATGTCACAAGCCTGTAGTAAAGGGGGGTTCGGGTGGTTTGAAACCCCTGACAAAGGTCCAGAATTTGTCTCATACATGAGCTCATTTGCCCTATTTTGACTGCTATTCCATCTTCATTAGTGAAAATAAATCATCAATAAAGGCTTTAAGACCAAGTGGGATCCTCTGTTGGCTGTCGTGACTTCAGCTAATCGGTTTTGGCCAATGCTAACAATTATTTTTCATGAGTCCAACATCCAGCTGCTTGAAAACACATAATCTGACATAATTGAAGTCATCATTCACTACTGTAATGTTTTTAAATTGAGAAAAAACATTTTACAAGTAACTTTTATCCTAAATCTTGGACCTTGTTCTTGAAAAAAAAAAAAAAGTCCAATAAAATATGTGAAACACCAAAAGCGGCCCATATTAAAATGAATTTGAAGACGAATTTGGCTATTGTTGTTATCCATGAATATTCAATGTACTTTTTTACAACACAAGCTAGAAAAATTGTGAAGCTCGACATTATTATTATTATTATTGTTATTATTGTTGTTGTTATTTTTATTATTATTATTATTATTATTATTTTGTTTGAATTTTTAATCATTCAAATGGCCAAATTCAGACTGAAGGAAAGTTGAATGTACTGGCCAGTTTGTTATTTATCCCCTATAAATGACAATAGGTTTTCAATAAGCCACAATTTTTAATTTAAAACTTTTAACAGATTCTTATTTTTTGTTGTGATATATGATGTAATTAATTTGTCTTTTAAAATCTTTTCATTTTAAAATCATTTTAAATTCCATATGTCTTTATTGTAAATCTTTAGGAAAAGTGTTGGTTCATTAAAAGGTGTGGTTATGATGACCATCTGACAAGCTATTTAAACAGATGAGTGCTTAATGTCATTAAAATGCAGCATTAAAATCTCATAATTAAATAGAAACAAGGCGTATAAGGTCCTGTGTCTGATTTTTTATGCTGTCCACTTAGACTCTGCATTACAAACACCTCACACATCCGGTAATTTATTATTATTATTATTTTGTCATTTTAATGCAAAGATGATATAATAGATATGTAAATACAGATAAATGTTCATATGTTTAAAAAAAATCTAAATATCAAAAACTTTCAAGTGTTCAAGATGCAGATGACCGTTAAACGCATCGTAACAGTGTTGTGAAAAGGGTGCATTAGACTTCTGCTTCTGAATTTCAGACATCTGGGTTCAAGGCCTGGACACTACTTAAAAACTACCACAGACCCTTGAAAGTGCATGAATTAAATTTGAAATGGAATCCGTTTATGGTGTTATTTTAACAATTGTATTTATTGTGTTGTGTTGTGTTGTATTTCAGTTAGCTCGTCAGCAACTGTTAGTTTTAGTTTTTCATTAATGTGAATTTTTTATTTATTTTTTCTGTTAGTGAAAATTATTTTGATCAATAGTTTTAGTTTTTTTCAATTAATAAAGTTTCTTGCAAACCCATCTGATGTGCTGTCTTTCTCACTGAACAGGGCGGTGTGGTACGATCAGTCCTCTTATCCCACTTCCTGGCAGCTGGACCCCACCGAGGGCCCGAACCGAGAGCGGAGACGCCTCCAGCGCTGCTACCTGACCATCCCCAACAAATATCTGCTCAAAGACCGTCGCAAACTAGATGGTGCGTATCTGCCACTCTGAATGAGCTGAAAAATAACAACACATTTTTATAGCAGCAGCAGCTCGTTTTATTCTGCTTTTCTAGATTATCTGGATTTGTTTTTTTGTTTTTTGTATTTCTATGCTGCAGTGTTTGTTTGTTTGTTTGTTTGTTTGTTTGTTTGGTTGGTTTTGCTTTGTCTTATTGTTTTGTTTTGTTTTTTGTTTGTTTTGTTATGTTTTTGTTTGGTTTGGTTTTGTCCTTGTTTTTTTTTTTTTTTTTTAAATTGTAAATAAAAAGGAGTAGAAAATCAAGCAAACAATTAGAAACTAAAGTGGTGTCCCATTTCATAGGAGTACATTTTTAAGCCCTTCCCCTTCACGCTCAGTTTTAAGGACCTCGGAGAGGGGGTATGGGTACAAAAAGTTAATAAATAAATTACCCTATGAATGTGCAGTATAATAATAAGCAAATATAAAAGTAAAATCTACAAATATGTAGATTTGAAAGTAAATAATTAAAGTCAGAATTATTCGCCTCCTTTGAATTTTTTATTTCTTTTTGAAATATTTCCCAAATTATGTTTAATAGAGCAAGGAAATTTTCACAGTATGTCTGATAATATTTTTTCTTCTGGGGAAAGTCTTATTTGTTTGATTTCCGCTAGAATAAAAGCAGTTTTTTAATTTTTTAAAAATAATTTTAGGGATAAAATTATTAGCCCCTTTAAGCTAACTTTTTTTTCGATAGTCTACAGAACAAACCATCATTATACAATAACTTGCCCAATTACCCTAACCTGCCTAGTTAACCTAATTAACCTAGTTAAGCCTTTAAATGTCACTTTAAGCTATATAGAAGTGTCTTGAAAAATATCTAGTAAAATATTATTTACTGTCATCATGACAAAGATAAAATAAATCAGTTATTAGAGATGAGTTATTAAAACTATTATGATTAGAAATGTGCTGAAAAAATCTGCTCTCTATTAAACAGAAATTGGGGAAAAAAATAAACAGGGGTGCTAATAATTCAGGGGGGTTAATAATTCTGACTTCAACTGTAAATTAATTGAAAATTAAAGTTACAAAAAGGAAAGTGTGTAAATAAGCAAGTAAATAATCAACTTGAATAAATTACACTTTTTCATAATTGTAATTTTTTTATTTTTTTTTTGAGATTACCAGACAAGAAGAAAGAATAATATAATGACATGAAATACATTGACTTATCACAATAGTATATGAATATGTAAATCATACAGTTACTTGATTTTCTGATACCATTACTTTACCATGGTTCCACTTTAAGTGATTTGTCAAAATGAAGAAACATTGATTAGGTGTAATTAATGCTTCTTGATTGCAATGAGCTTTTGATTGTGATTTTATTTTGACAGATTCCATTAAGGCTCCTCTGGCCTTCCTGTTTGAGGACAAGACTCACTCCTCTTCATCTATAGTGAAGGATAAAGCCACCAGTGAGCCCATCAGGTGCTCACAAAACATCATTCAAAGTACAGATAAAATATCAGATATGTCTAACTTCTGGAATAAATCAAAAACATATCTTCTATTTACTTAGGTTCACAAGAAGGTGCGTAAGTGTGGCTCCCTCCAGAGAGACAGCAGGAGAGCTCTTACTGGGTAAGATGGAAAAACCAAAGTCTGAACCCGACTCTTGTGTTGTCTTTGTGACCAATAACCTGATCTGTTTTGGTTATGGCTCTGCAGGAAAATCTGGGATGTATTTTGTGGAGGAAAATGTTCCTGAGACTCACGATAACCAGGTAATTTCTTTGAGTTTGGTTATGACAGCCTCATCTATCGTGTTATAACCAGAATATATTTATAATATGCTATTATATATATTACTTTGATATTCTGATATGTAATAATATCAGGGTGTCTGCTGGGTCTTAAAACGTCTTAAATTTCAAAAACTATTTTTTTAGGCCTTAAAAAGTCTTAAATTGACTGAAATATTGTGTTGCAGGTCTTATATCATTTTAAACGGGTCAGCCCGATTGAGTAGCTTTACTTGGAAAAAGCTAAATTATGACCTATGTCCAACCACCACCAATGCATCTCAATAAAATCTTACTTTTTATATTTGTATACATTGTTTATTACAATTGACAACAGCTGTTAGACATTTTTACAGAAAATTCCCCTTTAAATTGCATAATCAGTGGAGGAAAACTAAAAATCATTATATTATTCCTAATACTGCGTCATTTTTTGTGTTAAATACGTCTAAAATTTCATTCTTAACGGTCTTAAAAGGGTCTTGGAAAATCTTAAATTTGACTTGATGAAACCTGCAGAAACCGTGAATTTGCTTTTTGGGTGTAGATTACAGACTTTCGCAAATTGATTTTAAGGCCTGAAGGAAGTTCAGAAGTGTAAAACAAAGAGTAAAAACTTTAGAAAATATGATTGATTTCTTTTGGGTTATTAACTAATGTTTGATTCAATTGCCTTATCTGAGAAATGATACAGGGGGTAATTTGACGTTTCAGCTGATGAGCTAAGAGCCGACTTGATTTGTCACTATATTCATAGTAGAGACCCTGTGCTTTATTGATGGATTGATTGATTGATACTGTATTCTGTTATCAAAAACAAATTAAAACTTAAAACTAACCATGTTGATGTTGTTAGCTCACATTCCTATGTGCTGAACTATTCATCTGTGCATGTCATTAAGACAAATAAAGTAGTTTGACGTTGTCATTTATAATAGAAATCTGACACTGCACTTCCTGTTTGTTTTCAGTTAAACTCTCAGATTAGATCTTTCTGAGGTAGTAGGCGTGGCTAACATACTTAACCACGCCCCTCCAGCTGTCAGTTTTGACAACAAACAGAAATGGTGATCGGGAGGGGTCTGTTCGGTTGTAATAACTTTCTGAATGAAACGCCTACTTAACTACATCCAATCAGTTCGCTGTAGAAAAAAGCCACGCCCACTGTTTTCTCATCTAATATTCAGTTTAAATAATAAATAAAAAAAATGGATGCAGCTTCCGCTTCATGTGGACTTTAAGAATCATTAAACTGTAAATCAGTAATAATGTGTTTTTCCCCTCAGAGTCCTCATGGAGAGACGGAGCCGGCCTCTTTCTCCTGGACGTATGAGGAGATAAAGGAGGTTCACAAGCGCTGGTGGCAGCTCAGAGACAACGCCATGGAGATCTTCCTGACCAATGGAAGGACACTGCTGCTAGCCTTTGACAACACAAAGGTAAAAACAGCGCTTGAGCTTCAGCTGTGGAGCCTCACTGGGCTTGTGGGTTTTCTGCTGATCAGAAAGCCCACACAAAATCAACACAAAACCTATGAAAATGTCTTTAAATACAGTTGAAGTCAAAATGTGTCGCCCTCCTGTGATGTTTTTATTTATTTATTTATTTTTATATTTTCCAATTTATGTTTAACAGATTTAGAAATTTTTCACAGTGTTTCCTGTCATATTTTTTCTTCTGGAGAAAGTCTTATTTGTTTTATTCCGGCTAGAATTAAAGCAGTTTTAATATTTATTTAAAATTTTAAGGTCAATATTATTTGTCCCCTTTTGCAATATATATATTTTCTTTTCTTTAGAAAAAAAAACACTGTTGTCTAGCTATTTGCCTAATCAACCTAGTTAAGCCTTTAAATGTCACTTCAAGCTGAATACTAGAATCTTGAGGAATATCTAGTCAAATATTATTTACTGTCATCATGACAAAAATAAAAGAAATCCGTCATAAAAATTAGTTGAAAATGTTGAAAAAAAATCTTCGGTAAAACTTAATAATAACTATACACTATGAACTATTTATTAAGCATTAACAAATAGTGAATTCATTATCTGTTAAGTATTAACTCTACATTAATAAATGTTAGTAAGCAGTTTATAACTGCTGTATTCTTGACTTATAACCACATTTATAATGTGCTTAATAATTGTTCAATCATACTTTGTTAATGATTTATTTTTCATTACTAAATTAGGTATCACATTATTTACAAACCAGTTATTTAAGCATAGTTAGTTATTTTTTTTTAAATCATTCAGAATGAGTTAGTAAATGATTTATAAACTATTCAAATTAACGTTTATATGTCTTATTATTCAGGCATATACTAATAGTTAATTTGTATGTTAAGAAATGCTTTATTAACTCAACTTGATCCAGTTTTGTGACCTAATCTAAAGTGAGGACTATTCATGCTTTATAAATCCCTTATAAATGACAAATAAAGGCTCAGTTAAATTCTAAACAGGAAAAATGACATAAATTACTTTATTCAATCCTATTCGTTTAAAGATATGCAAATGAAACTGTACTTCAAATGAAAAATAAATCTTTGCAAACTTATCTGAAATAAAATTACTGTACAGTTTAAACATTGCTTCTTATTATATTGTTAAATGATTATATTGATGTTGTTTTATCCAGTTTTATGTTGTATTTTGACACCTGTTATTTGGCAATGTTTGAACTTCACAGTAATTTTATATTTTTGATAAGATTGCAAATATTATTGTTCATTTGATACTGAGCCTTTAATAGTCATTTTTTAAGGGATTTATAAAGCATCAATAGTCCTCACTTTAGATTAGGTCACAAAACTGCATGAAGTTGAGTTAATAAAGTATTCATTAACATATATAGTAACCATTAATATATGCCTGAATAATATGATATATAAGCATTGATTTCAATAGTTTATTAATCATTTACTAACTCATTCTGAAAAATCTTAATAACCACCAACTACTCTTGAATACGAATGGTTTGTAAATAATGCAATACTTCATTTAGTAATAAAAAATAAATCATTAACAGAGTATGAAAATACTATTATTAAGGACATTATAAGTGTGGCTTTCAAAGTCAAGAGTACAGCATTTGTAGCTGCAGTTATAAACTGCTTATTATTAATGTAGTTAAAACCTAACAGATAATGAATTTACTAGATGCTAATGCGTAGTAAATGATTGATATTGTGTAGTTATTATAAAGTGTTACCAAATCTTCTCTCATGAAATATTTTTTTAAAAGAATAAAACATTCCAAAGAAATGTTGTCTTCAGCTATTTATTTTTATTTTATATTTGCAGTATGTTTTTATCTCCTGCACTCTCTAAAGCATTCCACATACATCTGCAGATTTTATAATCATTTTTTGTTACAAAATTCTGCACAGAAATAGCAAAATAAAAAAGTCCCAGGATTTGGTACATTTATAAATGAAAAAAAAAATCTTCCCTTTTAGTTTCGTGATGACGTCTACCACAACATCCTGACCTCAGATCTGCCCAACCTGCTGGAGTATGGAAACATCAGCGCCCTCACGCACCTCTGGAGCTCAGGACAGATCACCAACTTTGAGTACCTGACGCATCTCAACAAGCACGCGGGACGCTCCTTCAATGACCTCATGCAGTATCCCGTCTTCCCCTTCATCCTCAAAGATTACACCAATGAGACGCTCGACCTGCAGGAGGCCTCTATTTACAGGTCACCCAATCAGCATGATTCCTGATGAGTTTTGAAACAGCCTGATGTGTCAGATGGTTGCTTTAAAGAGACAGTTCACCCAAAATGGACAGTTCTGTCATCATTTCTTCATCCTGTTTGAGTTTCTTTCTTCTGTTCAACACAAAGGAAGAGATATAAAGAATGCTGGAATGCCTACTATGGGCTGCTTTTATCCAACATTCTTCAAGATTGCAAGCACTTGAGTGTGGTTAAATGGAGAGGAAATGTTCATTTTTGGGTGAATTATATTTTACATGCACACTAATAAATAATAGTAACTTTGTTGAAGAAATTAGACTTGTCATTAAGGTTTCTTAATGAATCTAAAGTTTAAAAATCTGCATTTATTATGTTTATATTTATTTAGTTTGTTTAATTTATCATGTCTTTACTGTCACTTTTGATCAATTTAATTTATCATGCTCAGACTTTTTAATAGCAGCAGATCAGATTTTCCACTAAAAATGAAGCAGCATAACTCTTTTTAACATTGGCAATTTAACTCACAGGCCACTTTATTAGGTACACCTTACTAGTACCGGGTTGGACCTGCTTTTGCCTTCAGAACTGCCTTAATCCTTTGTGGCAGAGATTCAACAAGCTACTGGAAATACTCCTCAGAGATTTTTCTCCATATTGACATGATAGCATCACACAGTTGCTGCAGATTTGTCGGCTGCACATCCATAATGCCAATCTCCCGTTCCACCACATCCCAAAAGTGCTCTATTGGATTGAGCTCTGGTGACTGTGGAGGCCATTTGAGTACAGTGAACTGATTGTCATGTTCAAGAAACCAGTCTAAGATGATTGAGCTTTATTACATGGTGTGTTATCCTGCTGGAAGTAGCCATCAGAAGATGGAGACACTGTGCTCATAAAGGGATGGACATGGTCAGCGACAATACTCAGGTAGGCTGTGGCCTTGACACCATGCTCAATTAATACTAATGAGCCCAAAGTGTGCAAGAAAATCTCCCCCACACCATTACACCACCACCAACAGCCTGAACCGCTGATAGAAGGCAGGATGGATCCATGCTTTAATGTTGTTGATGACAAATTCTGACCCGACCATCCGAATGTGGCAGCAGAAATGGAGACCTATCAGAGCAGGCAACGTTTTTGGTGAGCCTGTACGAACTGTAGCTTCAGTTTCCTGTTCTTAGCTGACAGGAGCGGCACCCGGTGTGGTCTTCTGCTGCTGTAGCCCATCCGCCTCAAGGTTGGACGTGTTGTGTGTTCAGAGATGCTCTTCTGCAGAGCTCGGTTGTAACGAGTGCTTATTTGAGGTACTGTTGCCTTTCTATCAGCTGGAACCAGTCTGGCCATTCTCCTCTGACCTCTGGCATCAACAAGGCATTTGTGCCCACTGGATATTTCCTCTTTTTCAGACCATTCTCTGTGAACCCTAGAGATGGTTGTGCGTGAAAATCCCAGTAGATCAGCAGTTTCTGAAATACTCAGAACAGCCGTCTGGCACCAACAACCACACTATGTTCAAAGTCACTTAAATCCCCTTCCTTCCCCATTCTGATGCTCACTTTGAACTGCAGCAGATCGTCTTGACCATGCCTACATGCCTAAATGCGTTGAGCTGCTGCCATGGCTGATTAGAAATTTGTGTTAACGAGCAGTTGGACAGGTGTACCTAATAAAGTGGCCGCATTTAAAATACATTTAAAATGAATTCCCATAGAATTTTCATTTCCCATTTATTTTTATGTCATATTATTTCTATAATATTTCACAATTATAATGTTGTATCAAATGCAGATTTGGCGAACTGAAGAGACTTAAGTACCACTTTAGTTAAGGTCAACGCTCATGCTATTTACTATTGGTTATTACCTGCCTATTAATAAGATATTAACTGCTCTTTAGTAGTTAGCAAGTATAATCTCAATCTGCAACTCTAATCCTAAACCCAAGTTCAGCCTGACTAACTAGTCGGGTTAAACTAGTAGTGTTAGTTATTGGTTTGTTAATATTGTGAATTGTGAGCTTCATTAAAGTGTTACAGAGACTTCTTAGCATATTTTTACTCTGTAGTGTATGTAAAATAAACTGAAGATGCTCTCTTTGTGTTTTTGTTGTAACAGGAACCTCAGCAAGCCCATTGCAGTGCAGTCTAAAGAGAAGGAAGACCGTTATGTGGACAATTACAGGGTACTGCAGCTCTGCGGGCTCTAATTCCTGTTTACACCCCTGCCTGTTAACCAATCACACTGTGGCTCTGTTCCAAAGCCTGCAGAACTGCCTACATAGGCAGCATTTGTAGGCTTCATAGACACAAACCCAAAAGAAAGGTCCCCTCCAGAAGATCATTTTTTACCAGCGATTTCATATAAAGAATGGTAGATTTTTGGGTCATTAGAGAAAAATGTTTTCAAGTTATTTTTAGTTACTCTTTAGTTTAAGTAACAACTCACGCCATTTACTACTGGCTTACTGCTGGCTCATTATTCAGATCTGAACTGTTTATTAGCTCTTATAAATTATGATTTTATTTTATATCTCCAATACGACCCAATAACTAAACACAACTACTAGCTTACTAACTAATAATAATCAGCTAATTAATAGTTTATTAAGCTAAAAGTCTTGGTTAATGGTGTGTTAATAGTGTGAATTGTATATTAAAATACAGCGTGACCATTTTTTTATTGATGCATTATTTCCTGAACAAAAAAGTAACAGGCAGCTGACTCTAACTAAAATATAATTTAGTGTAACAATTGATTATATGTTTAATAACTCCTGTCAGGTGTATTTAGAGCAAGAATAATGTGCTGACATACTCTATGACTGGGTTAAAGGTTTAATGAAAACAATAATCATTATTAGTAAATTCTAATATTAGTTATCATCTGATATGTTTATATCTTGCCATTATTTTTCACATCTCTTGGTTTGACACATACCAAATGTATGTTATGCTAAATGAAGGAATATAATATGTTGACATTTCAGATAAGTTTATTGAAAGCTTCAAGTTAGACGTGTATATTAAAACTGTCACGATATGTGGGGGTGGATGGAGAGGAGGCGAGGACCCAAATGCAGGGAATGAAGAGTTTAATGAAAAATAAAACAAAAACAAAACTCAAATCTCCCCACGTGGGGAAAAACACAACATCATATTACACACTCAACTAGACTAGGTCTGGAACTTGACAAGACAATACTTAAACCACTGTTGTAGACTAGAAATCAGCAGATAGAACAGTGAAGGGAACAATCAACAACGGACCAGCACGGAACAGAGCACACTAGGAGAATGAATAGGAAAGACAAACCAATAAACAGACAGGCGGACAGGTGAAAATAATAATTACAAACAAGGTGGGTGGGACAAGACAATAGACGGGAGAGCGCATGACACAGAGAGACAATACAAGCCATGCGCTCACATAACACAACACTGAAGCACACGACAAAAGCACGTGACCACAATGTAAACACAGAGCCACGTGCTTTGACAAAAGACGCAAGACACGAGCACACGATGAATGAAAACTCACCGTGCGCTCACATATGCAGCATGCATGCTTCATCCCAGCGCCGACCAAAACCGAAACCAACAAGACTGAGACGCTGGGAATGAAACACCATGCTGCTGACAGACGAAAACACAAACACGAGTACAAGAGCGCACGCGTCTGAGGGACGCAGAGCGCGCGCGCGGCCGCGTCAAGCAGGAGCGCGCACCCTCTGCGTACACCCACGACGGCGCGCGCGCACACAGAGACAGAAACAGGACCAGACACGAGTAGTGTCCGAGATCTGCCACCAAAACAAGAATTTACAAGATCAGAGTGGCAGAACCCTGACACTACCCCCCCCCAAAAGGGACGCCACCTGGCGTCCCTAAAGGGAACATCCAACAAGGTACAAGACAGACAAGAAACACCACAAGACAACAAAACAGGCAACATCAACAAACACAAGACAGGGAGGTGAACAGGCAAGACATGAAGGGGGGGAGGGAGGGGAGCCAAGTCAGACCCAACAAGACAAACAAGGGAGGGATGGGAGGGCAAAACCAGGGAGGATCAGGAGGGAACGTCCAGGTTGGGTTCAGCGGGTCGGGAGCCCCGGCAGGGAACCAGGGTGAAGCCGGAGGATCCATCCAGGGTGGAAGAGGGGAACACCAGGGAGGAGCAGGAGGGACGACCCAGGGAGAGTCTGTGAGGGGAAACAAGGCAGGAGGCCTGTAGAGAGCCGGTTGGGCTGGAGGAGACTTGACAAGAGCCGGCTGGACAGAAGGCCTAAGGGGAGCCGGCTGGACAGAAGGCCGCTGCTGGGGAGCCGGCAGGGCTGAAGGCGGCTGGGCTGAGGCTGGAGGCCTGTGGGGAGCCGGCTGGGCTGGAGGCCTGTGGGGAGCCGGCTGGGCTGGAGGCCTGTGGGGAGCCGGCTGGGCTGGAGGCCTGTGGGGAGCCGGCTGGGCTGGAGGCCTGTGGGGAGCCGGCTGGGCTGGAGGCCTGTGGGGAGCCGGCTGGGCTGGAGGCCTGTGGGGAGCCGGCAGGGCTGGAGACCAGAGGGGAGCCGGCAGGGCTGGAGACCAGAGGGGAGCCGGCAGGGCTGGAGACCAGAGGGGAGCCGGCAGGGCTGGAGACCAGAGGGGAGCCGGCAGGGCTGGAGACCAGAGGGGAGCCGGCAGGGCTGGAGACCAGAGGGGAGCCGGCAGGGCTGGAGACCAGAGGGGAGCCGGCAGGGCAGGAGACCAGAGGGGAGCCGGCAGGGCAGGAGACCAGAGGGGAGCCGGCAGGGCAGGAGACCAGAGGGGAGCCGGTAGGGCAAGGCGCCGGGCTGGGACCGGCAGGGCGAGACGTCTGGGTGGCGCCGGCAGGGCAGGGAGCCGAGCTGGGGCCGGCTGGGCGAGACGTCTGGGTGGCGCCGGCAGGGCAAGACGTCTGGGTGGCGCCGGCAGGGCAAGGAGCCGGGCTGGTGCCGGCTGGGCAAGATGTCTGGGTGGCGCCGGCAGGGCAAGACGTCTGGGTGGCGCCGGCAGGGCAAGACGTCTGGGTGGCGCCGGCAGGGCAAGGAGCCAGGCTGTGGCCCGCTGGGCAAGACGTCTGGGTGGCGCCGGCAGGGCAAGATGTCTGGGTAGCGCCGGCAGGGCTAGGAGCTGGGCTGGTGCCGGCAGGGCTAGACGTCTGGTTGATGCCGGCAGGGCAAGGAGCCGGGCTGGGGCCGGAAGGGCAAGGAGCCGGGCTGGGGCCGGCACTGAGCGGCGCTCAGGGGCTGGGGCCGGCACTGGAGGGCGCTCAGGGGCTGGGGCCGACACTGGAGGGCGCTCAGGGGCTGGAGCCGACACTGGAGGGCGCTCAGGGGCTGGAGCCGACACTGGAGGGCGCTCAGGGGCTGGAGCCGACACTGGAGGGCGCTCAGGGGCTGGAGCCGACACTGGAGGGCGCTCAGGGGCTGGAGCCGACACTGGAGGGCGGGTCAGCCCTTGAGGGCTGGACATGGGCTGGGAGGCGGCGCTGGTGGTGGTGGTGCAAGGGATCCTCTCCTCCTGAAGGATCCCTTTCTCCTGCTGCTGAACCATGTGATTAATAAATTGCTGGTATGACCAGCCCACCATTCTCTGGATCTGCAGGGGAAGAAGGGGCTTGTCCAGAGCAAAATTTAGGTGGGTCATAAGCAGCCAGTCATTAAAATTCAGCCCCTCAGCTGCCTTGCGGAATTTCTCCGCAAACTCCTCCAAATTCAAGCCACATTGTTTCAGTGACTGCAAATGCAGCAACTTAGTAATGCGGCTGGCGAAGGAGCCATCTTCACTCCGCTGGGTCCTCATTCTGGCTGGTCCGTTCTGTCACGATATGTGGGGGTGGATGGAGAGGAGGCGAGGACCCAAATGCAGGGAATGAAGAGTTTAATGAAAAATAAAACAAAAACAAAACTCAAATCTCCCCACGTGGGGAAAAACACAACATCATATTACACACTCAACTAGACTAGGTCTGGAACTTGACAAGACAATACTTAAACCACTGTTGTAGACTAGAAATCAGCAGATAGAACAGTGAAGGGAACAATCAACAACGGACCAGCACGGAACAGAGCACACTAGGAGAATGAATAGGAAAGACAAACCAATAAACAGACAGGCGGACAGGTGAAAATAATAATTACAAACAAGGTGGGTGGGACAAGACAATAGACGGGAGAGCGCATGACACAGAGAGACAATACAAGCCATGCGCTCACATAACACAACACTGAAGCACACGACAAAAGCACGTGACCACAATGTAAACACAGAGCCACGTGCTTTGACAAAAGACGCAAGACACGAGCACACGATGAATGAAAGCACTCACCGTGCGCACACACACGCAGCGTGCATGCTTCATCCCAGCGCCGACCAAAACCGAAACCAACAAGACTGAGACGCTGGGAATGAAACACCATGCTGCTGACAGACGAAAACACAAACACGAGTACAAGAGCGCACGCGTCTGAGGGACGCAGAGCGCGCGCGCGGCCGCGTCAAGCAGGAGCGCGCACCCTCTGCGTACACCCACGACGGCGCGCGCGCACACAGAGACAGAAACAGGACCAGACACGAGTAGTGTCCGAGATCTGCCACCAAAACAAGAATTTACAAGATCAGAGTGGCAGAACCCTGACAAAAACACTATAATCTGCAGAACACTACTTACTGAATTTCAGTCATGATCACTCTTGATCAGGGCCAGACAAAATCTTGTTTTTGACAGCAGACTTTTTTTTAATATGTCTGCTTAGAATTTTAAGAGAATCGTAACTCAAACCTAAACACAAATAAAAAACAGCAACTTCTAAACACTTACAATGCAAATTCAATTAGAAGCACTTGTTTGGTAAACAAATTAAGCTTGTCATATAATATAAATCTACTAAAAGACAGAAAATATTACTTTACAAAACTGTATTGTACATATATCATATAATCATTTGCAAATTTGCATATATATATATATATATATATATATATATATATATATATATATATATATATATATATATATATATATACATTTCAGTAATATTATTGAATAATAGGCAAATGACTATATATGTACAATACAGTTTTGTAAAGTAATGTTTTCTATCAATATGTTCTGTCTATGTGTGTGTGTGTGCGTGCGTGCGTGCGTGCGTGTGTTTTTATATATATATATTTATATATATATATATATATATATATATATATATATATATATATATATATATATATATATATCGGTCAAAAGTTTGAGCTCAGTTTTTTTTATTATTAATTTTATTTAATAAATTAAATTAAATTATTCTGTTCATCCAGGTTGCATTTATTGAATCTAAAAAAAGTGAAATTGTTAAATATTTATTTATCACTTATTTAATGTAGTTTCAATTGAAGTTATAATTTATAATTTATTAGTAATATTAATAATAATAATAATTAATATTAGAGTGATTTTTGAAGGATCACGTGACTCTGAAGAGTGCCGTAATGAAGATGAAAAATCATCTTTGAAATCACTGGAATGAATTATTTAGTAAATTATAAATCGCTTTTAAACAGTTATTTTATAGCGCAATAACATTTCACAAGTTTTTCAATGTGTACTGTATTTTTGATTAAATAAATGCAGCCTTGGTGAACAGGAGAAGCTTATTTTAAAACATTTACAAATCCTTCTGACCACAAACCTTTGACCTCTAGTATATATAAATATTCATGATATGCTGTTTTAATTTTTGGGACGCAGCCGGTTTCATTCTCCACATTTATAAACATTCTGATCAACATCTGTATCAGTAATACTCTGCATGGTTAAGTTATGGTCTTTGATTGATTATCTGAGCGTAAATGTGTCTGGCATTGATTTGTCTGCAGTATCTGGAGGAGGAGTATAAGAAGGGCAAGAGAGAGGACGACCCTATGCCCCCTGTCCAGCCCTATCACTACGGCTCTCATTACTCCAACAGTGGCACCGTCCTGCACTTCCTGGTCCGACTGCCTCCTTTTACCAAAATGTTTCTGGCATATCAAGGTCAGTTTGATATCAAAATGTGCAGTTGAAGTACCTCCTGAATTATTAGCCCCCCTCTAAATTTATTTCCCCAATTTCTGTTTAACAAAGAAGTCCTTTTTTAACACATTTCTAATCATAATAATTTTAATATCTTATCTCTGATAACTGAGTTATTTCATATTTGCCATGATGACCGTACATAATGTTTTACTGGATATTTTCATGATACTAGTATTCAGCTTAAAGTGACATTTAAAGGCTTAACTAGGTTAATTAGGGTAAAGTTAGGGTAATTAGGCAAGTCATTGTATAACTGATTTGTTCTAGAGACAATCCACAACTAATATTGCTTAAGCGGGCTAATAATATTGACCTTAAAATGGGTTTTAAAAAATTAAAAACTGCTTTTATTCTAGCCGAAATAAAACAAGTAAGACTTTCTCTAGAAGAAAAAATATTATAAGAGATACTGTGAAAAATTCCTGAATCTGTTTAACATCATTTGCAAAATATTTAAAAAATAACTTCACAGGAAGGCAAATGATTCTGACTTCAACTGTATATCTCAGAACCAAATTCACTGTATGAAGTGTAAGAATCAGCTCTTCGGTTCTGGAAGGATCTGTTGACTCCCTACAGATTCACGCAAAAGTAGTATGAATCAACTTAAAATAGTTCCACACTGCTTTTCACTTAACAAACATTTAATTATATGAGTTTATATTAACCCACCATTTCCACAAGTGCTGTTACAATCCGTGCTTTACAGATTGTTCCCACTTTTTATAACTGAAGTAATTGAGTTGACCAGAGCATAAAGACTTATTTTTATCACCGATAGACGCTATGCTATCCCATAGTGCCACACAAGAGAATTTATGAACGGGAGTGAATCGACGCAGTTGATATTGTAGGTTACATGTTCACGGCAAATGACGGATGTAGTATGTCCAGTTTACATTCATACTACTCACAATCATACTATAGAGAACCAGTGCTTCCCACATCACATAAATAGTTAACTATATGCGACGAACAAAGCATAATTTAATTTTTAACAATAATTTTATGTATTATGACACTGTTATACGCTGTTTCTTTTGAAATAAAAAAGACATTCACTATTTCTCTTACTTTTATGCTGTTCAGGAGCCATGTGCACCCACCGACAGGTCAAATCTGCTGCTCTCTCTCTCTCTCTCTCTCTCTCTCTCTCTCTCTCTCTCTCTCTCTCTCTCTCTCTCTCTCTCTCTCTCTCTCTCTCAAGTTCAAAGCAAACTTGAATGCCAAAGGATTTTAGATATGTATATAAATGTGCTATATATGGAATATAGCCTAATGACATCATAAAATTAATAAAATATACAGCAAATGAGAAATAAATGATAGAAAAAGGAATAAAAACAGACAATATCTCTTAAAAATATCATAATTACAAGATTAAAACGTGTAGATTTAAAAAAAGGCAAATGCATTGATTAGCTAATGGTGTACATATATTGTGCAGCCAGTTTAGACCAGTCATCTTGTCCTTTCAGAGAATATAGTTTTAAAGTTTTTCTGAATCGTTTAGATTTAATTCTGTTTACCTTTATTTGTATAACGATTTTACAATGTAGATTGTGTCAAAGCAGCCTAACATAGAAGTTTATAGTAAATTGAAACAGTTTAGCTCAGTTCAGTGTGGTTTAATAATCACTACTGAGAGTCCAAACACTGAAGAGCAAATCCATCGATGCACAGCTCTACAGATCCCAAACTAAGCAAGCCAGTGGCGACAGCGAAGGAACAAACTTCACCAATTGGCGAAAGTGGAGAATTAAAAAACCTCGAGAGAAACCAGGCTCAGTTGGGCACGACCATTTCTCCTATGGCCAAACGTCTTGTGCAGAGCTGCAGTGTAGGCGCCGGAGGCTGGAGAATGCTGGAATCAGCGAAGACTCGTCTGTCCCGGGAGGGTTACAGGAATCAGTCTCATGCTCTCCACTCCTCCATGACCACCACAGCATCTGCTCAGGATACGGCCTGGTCCAGGATTATGGAACCTTGGGATCATCTCATTGCTGGTCTTGGATTGAATGTGTGGCACTGCATAGTCTGAAGACCTCGGAATGATGATCCCCAGGTGGAAATACAGAATAAAGACAATCATAGTGTATATAAACAACATGCAGAAACCAGCATGGAGCACATTCTTGTACCATACCGCTAAGTGATGCACTGAGTGTGTGCTTTACTAAAAAGATAGGTCTTCAATCTAAATTCAAGAATGAATTACTGAATTTTTGAAGTAAAAAGTTAGTGCATAAAACAATTAATGAACGACAGTTTTAGCCAGCAAAAGCCGAATCACGGACATTTTAGGAAATTTAGACACCCAGGCCGGACTAATTTTTTTAAGTGCCAAAAAAGAGCGCCTCTGTGGGTCTGCAGTGCACATGAGACTTTCTGTGGGAGTGTTGACAGTTCACACGCGCACTGAATGAAACAGGTAAATGAGAGAGGATTTTCCACTTCCTGATCGATCACGGTTGTATTAGGCGGATACAAAATAGTGTAAAAGGATGATAATAATAGTAAAAAGGCTGTTAATATACCTGGGCGACCCGCCCAAGTAAAGTCTATGTGTGGGAAACACTGTAGGCGATTTCGGATGCAGATGTACCTGCAATTCTAGAATGACCCACATATGCAAATGTGTATTGTTTTATTTAGTTTAAAGGTTCCACTTTTTTTTATAAGATCCTCCCTACATCATTGTTTATCCCTGCATAATTGTATGATCCTGAATGTGTTTTCATTTGTTCCTAATTTGCATAATCACAGGACGATTTCTGGAATCAAATCCTCCAAACCTTATGCAAGTAAAGCTTTAAAAAGGCTGAATGGCTGCTCCTCACACAGCTGCAGCTCGTTCAGCTTGTTCACCATCAATTACGGCTCGGCAGCGCTACTTTTTTAATATTTAACAGCACCTGCGTTTGCGGCCAGGTCTTCAAACATGCTAGCGTGATGCTTTTAAAGGCTGTCATTGAAAAGAGTCTGTCTGAAGTCTCACGCTACACACATTAGCCTCAGAAAGACGATCAGCCTTTCATCCAGCCTCCTTCCTTCTCGCTCTATTTTTAGTTCAGCTGCTTCATCCATTTCAGCTTACACAAGAAACTAATGAAAGGTTTTGTGCGTCTGGCAGACCAAAGCTTTGATATTCCTGACCGAACCTTCCACTCCATGAACACCACGTGGCGTCTGTCGTCCTACGAGTCCATGACTGATGTCAAAGAGCTCATCCCAGAGTTCTTCTACCTGCCCGAGTTCCTGGTCAACAGAGAAGGTCAGCGCTCTTTTACACCTGCTTTTGCAGAAATCTGATTTCTCACAGTCTCATGAAGAGTATGTGTGACACTATGAAATCTTCAATCAATCAGTTACATAAATAATTAATGCATGTATTTATGTATTTTTCGTCTTTTCAAAATTGATACAATATACAATCATTTTGAATCTATAGAGTCTGTTTTTGTTTCCTTCCTTTATTATTTTATTTTTACATTTTATTAACTAAAATTGTGTCTAATCAGTTTCATTCATACACCTTCTGAATTTCCCCTATAAATTGTGTTTTTCATTTATTTCCAGGATTTATGATCTAATACATCATTACATCACTAGAATGTTTTATTTAATATTTTATAATCTAATCAAATAAACATTTCACTGTTTCTTTTTTTTTGGAAATTAAAAATGGATAAAATATGTGCAATTTATACATAATAGTAACAATAAAATGTTAACATTTTTTAAATCGTTTTTATTTTATATAAGAGCTGTACTGTGCATCTTTTATTTTGATGTGTAGTTGTTGTAAAGACTTTCCTTGTGTGTTTTGTTGTTTCCTGTTAAAATGAAAACACAGATAACATAATTTTTTTATAATCTGTGAAACAAGTTTTATTATGTATACATTTTTAAATAATTTTAAAAGCCCCGTTATGCACTTATAAGATCATATTTTTGGTTTTGGGGTCTCCAACAGCAGGCTGATATGCATGCAGAGTCAAAAAACACTTTCATTGTCTTATAATATGCATTTATTTTGACCTAATTATCCCAACGAGAGATTCATTTGTTCACAAAACCCACCTTAATGCATTGCTAATCTGCGCTGATTGGTCCGATGACCCAGTCTGTTGCAATTGGTCGACTGCATTCAGAGCGAGACAGAGAAATGCCCACCCTGGCTTATCAACATTGTTGAAGTAGTCAGAGCGCAGAGTTTATGTGTGAGCCCAATGCAGGAGTGCGTTAAAGCAATGCAGTTAAACATCAGCGTATTGCTCTACTCATAACCATAAGTAAAAACAGTGATACACATTCGGTATTAATCTACCCAGTGGCAAAATCTAAACAATTTTGAAACTTGACCGCCACGTGTGTAGGAACAGCTGATGGTGTGGCCATAACACCATAGCAATGACAAACGGCAGAGGATTGCGAGCTCACAAACACATTTGAATCGGTAAAGAAAGCAGCACACGTTACGTTTTCAACATGGTTTTAGACGCGATATGAGAATATAAAGTTAACCAGATACAGTACAAACCGCGTTGAGCGGTTACAATTAACAAAACACAATTAAATACATAATTTGCAAACTAGAGAAAACAAGGAGGCAACCAATTTAATCACACTTACTTACACTTGTGAAATGGAGGAAGAAACCGATCTATGAACTGTGTACTGATAAAGTTCCTGTCAAGCTCTGACAAAGTCCCACACATCAATAGTCTTTTCTGATCCTTTGTTTAACAAACGGCCGACGAATCGTCCTTTGCAGGGTAGATTATCGCACTAATCACCAAAATGTTCACTCATTAATGTTCACTCCTCTTTAGTGCTTCCTCTGTTTCTGTATTTGGGCTTCCAAATGACACGACACAACACAAACGGAGAAGTGCTTACAGTTTAATTTAATTACGTTCCACAGAATTTTAAAAAGTATATAGTTAACATTTAACAAAGGACAGCTTCCAGAATCTCTCAAAGTTCAGTGCTGGATTTGGCTAAAAACTTCTTCAATAGATAAAGCTGTGGATTGTGAGCCACAACCTATAAGTGTTTTTATTTGTTAAAATTGATCAACTACATGCACAATTACTAGCGTTAATGATATGTTGTAGCGAGGATGTAAACAAGGGTGTAAATAACAGTAAATGCTGTTTGGCACCGCTAACAATTTAGCTTTAAATTCATATTTATTCATCAAACCCCTGTAAACACAAACAATCTGCAGCAGTCAGAGCCTATTGAGGGCGGGCCTTTTGGAGGAACTAGGAAATATGACAGTGGTGTACAATCAAAGTAAGATATCTGAACAAAAAAAAACAGATTTTCTAGGAATGAATCATGCTTTGCAGTGTCTCTTTATTCGGCTGTATTTCTTACGTTCTAATCTCAAATAACAAACTCGCAAAAGATATAAGAACGTTTTATATTACCTACACATGCGTATAACACAAATATGTGTGAAAGACACTTGTCAGATGTTATTTTAGAAAGCAAGCATGAAGTTCAGCTGTGTGCCCTTCATATTTCTGTCTGATTCAGGCATTCTGGTTTACACAGTGCAAAAGTGGTTGCTTGTAGGGGCGTGACATGGAGCCGATCCGCAAACCACAGCACATTATGTTAGCTGACCAATCAGAGCCTCTTAATGGCGGGCCTTTTGGAGGAACTAGGAAATATGACAGTGATGTTCATGTTAGCTGAGTAGCTGGATATAATCATATAAGATATATGAACAAATAACCTGATTTTCGACAAGTCGAGCATGAGCAAACATTGCTCTGCCTCTTATAAACACAACCAAGCCTAAAAAATACTGGACCACTCCTTTAAATATGATTGTTTTTGAGAAGTGTTATATAATGTGTTGTCATAAAGACCTTTTTTAGACTTTTTTCTTTCTTTCTTGAATATCAAATACTAATTATGAGATGCTGATGAATCATTAGCCCTAAAAATGTCAAAACCGAACCCGAAAATAACCTTTTGGTAACCTAGTTTTTGAAGGATAACTGCTGAATATTCATGTTCAAGCATTCTCGTTCAGCACATTAGGGTGGTATAATTTAAAGCCATCTTCCCTCTTCTAATGTTAGCGTGGTATTTCCCACTTTCCCCTCTGGCAGGTTTTGACTTTGGCGTGCGGCAGAACAGCGAGCGGGTCAACCATGTGAATCTGCCGCCGTGGGCCAGAAATGACCCGCGACTCTTCATCCTCATCCACAGACAGGCTCTGGAGTCCGATCAAGTCTCGCAGACGCTCTGCCAGTGGATCGACCTGGTGTTTGGACTCAAGCAGAAAGGCAAAGCTGCGGTCCAGGCCATCAACGTCTTTCATCCTGCAGTACGTACCCTTACAGCACACTTTAACACTGATATTGTTTGCCAAATTTCTGGACGCAGGGTTTGTACGGGCGCTGGAAATCCTTGAAAATGTGTGGATTTTAATCTACGTTCCTTCGTGCTTCGATTTTGGATGAAGTACTGCTTCATTTAGAGTGTGTATGTTAAGTTTCAACTCAAAATACCACACAAATATGTTTTCTAGCTCTCTGAAACTGACCCTTTTAGGCTTTGATCTTAATTGTGGCTTTTTGGTGACTGTCCCTTTAAATTCAAATGAGATTGAGCTCTTTTCAAAAGAGGGCGGAGCCACAAATGTCTGTGTGTCAGCATAGTGGCAGATTCAAAAATAAGACTAACATCCTATGCTAAGGAGGGAGAGATGGTCACTAGTGGGCGGGGCTTTCCCCCTCTGATGACACCTACAAAGAGAAAATATCAATCAAAGTGTTTCTGCAGACTGTTTTTATCAAGTCTGATTATAATAAATACAATTAACACCTTTTTATCATAAGAAGCCGGCTATATTTACAGACCTCTTATGTTTAAACCCCTTATAAAAGTGATTTGAATAGGTACCCTAATTATTTATCTTACTAAAGAAGTAATAATAATATTTAAATATATAAATAAGGAGAGTAAATAAGAGTAATTCAACCTTTGGCTTGGGGGAAAAAATAAAACATGCCATCAAAAATTGTCATTAGATTTCTGTAACAAATAGCATCTGATGTACAGTGATGAATTATGTGCATATATCTAAATATATGATTTACCAAAACTAAACTGCTTAAAAGACCCTTTCCACAAGACTGTTAAGATGCGTTTAATGGACATCATAATCTTAAATCCTTTAACGTTTTTAATATTTAGTTGTTGTTTTTTTAAACAAATGAACATTTATACGTATTTATGCTTGTATTATATTTTCTTTGCATCAAATTACTAAAAGCTAATGACCGCTTGTGTGAGGTGTGTGTAATGTAGTGTTTATGGGGGCAGGACAGTAAATCTGACATTATTCTCTCTTCTGGCTGCCGTCATCCGTTTTCTGAAAGTCTTAATAACATCATCCTGGAATTTTCCTTTTATTATTTCAGCAAATAAGAATGTTAAATAATGATTTGTTGTTCTCTCCCATTCACTGTGATCAGAGTTTACCAACTATGATGCCTTCCGCCACTCAGAAACCCAGAAATGTGGGTCTAATGAGATTTTAGAAAAGGTGTAAGAACCATGTGCATAGATCCAAGCCTGTCTAAAAGTATTCATGTGCCATATTTTATCTCACAAGTCTACAAAAACAATATAAGAAATTTCATGTTGCCCTAAAAGAAATGTTTGTGTTTGATTAAATTGTGAAATATTGCAACTTTAAGTAACTGTTTCCTATATTAAAAACATTAACCTGTCATTTATTACAGTAAGTTAAAGCTGAATTGTCAGCATTATTTTCACAAGTAAAAAATGTTAAATGTGATCCTTTAGAAATCATTGGATATAAGATCTATATATATTACTTCATTTTTTGTGGAAACTATGAAGATGATGCACATGAGAATTTGAGTTTTGTAGCATTATAAAAGTATTTTTATCAGCAGAAGACACTCATTGCTGAATATTTTAAATCTTTCACTGCAAAAATGCTTTTCCTACTTTGACTTTTTGTCTTGTTTTAGTCCAAATATCTAATACAAATCTTAAATCAAGAATCATTTTCTAGACAAGCAAAAATATTGTCTTGTTTTTAGAAATATTTCATCAAAATGAAATGAGTTTTTCCTTAAAACAAGCTAAATAATCTGCCAATAGGTTCAGCAACATAAACATGTTTTCACTTTGAAATGACATTATTTTGTCTGCACCATTGATTTATTCATTCATTTTCCTTCGCCTTAGTCCCTTATTTATCAGGGGAATGAACCGCCAACTATTCCAGCATATGTTTTACACCGCGGATGCCCTTTCAGCCGCAACCCAGTACTGGAAAACATACACACTCATTCACACACACACACACACACACATACACTACGTCCAATTTAGTTTGTTCAATTCCCCTATAGCACATGTGTTTGGACTGTGGGGGACACTGGAGGAAACCCATGCCAACAGGGGAAGAACATGCAAACTCCACACAGAAACGCTGACTGACCCAGTCCGGACTCTAACCTTTTTGCTGTGAGGCGACAGTGCTAACCACTGAGCCTCTGTGCCACCTCTTTGCCTAGACCATTGGCAGATTATTTTTCTTGGATTAAGGAAAAACTTAATTTTGACTTTGCTTCTTAAAAATGCTTCTTGATGTAAGGACTTTTAAATATTTGGCCCAAAAGAAAAGCAGTTTTTCAGTGTTCTTACTGATTTTTCTTCAGATATCAAAAATTTCCCTTTTATATCTTGAATGCACTGTTGTCTCTCTTCCTCTCTCTTCAGACGTACTTTGGTATGGACGTGTCTGCAGTTGAAGACCCTGTGCAGCGGCGGGCTCTAGAAACCATGATCAAGACGTACGGACAAACACCCAGGCAGCTGTTCAGCGCTTCTCACATCAGCAGAGCCGGAACCAAACTGCTGTCAGAGGCTGAGCTGCCCGCCGCCATGGGTCTGCTGGTGCAGCTGGCCTTCAGAGAGAGCCGAGAACAGCCCCGGGACAGCGGCTACCCGGTACACACACACACACACACACACACACAGCATGAGCTAAATATGACACTGTGTTAGAGCTAAACAATATATCGTTTGAGCATCAATATCGCAATGTGCATATTCCCAATAGTCACATCACAGGATCTCTAGAGGTTTCAAGCTAATTTACACCATTTGGACTCAAGACATTTTAGGTTTTCTGCCATTGGGTTTATATATTAATTTATTACAATGAAGACACTGTTATTTTACACTTGTTCATTGAATTTCTACATCTCAATACTGTTAGACTCTAATGAAAAACGTTGTGTTGTTTACTTAATTTTTATATTTGTTCTATTGGTTTCATCATCAATTTAAATGATATCATTTTGTGTAGTTTTGTGTTTAAAATAGTTATTTTCCTAATAGTAATCTTGTGATATTATATATACAGTTGAAGTCAGAATTATTAGCCCCCTTCGAATTTTTTTATTTTTTTTTAAATATTTCCCTAATGATGTTTAACAGAGCAAGGAAATTTTCACAGTGCGTCTGATAATATTTTTTCTTCTGGAGAAAGTCCTATTTGTTTTATTTTTGCTAAAATAAAAGCAGTTAATACATTTTTAAACACCATTTTAAGGACAAAATTATTAGTCCCTTTAAACTATATGTTTTTACGATAGTCTACAGAACAAACCATTATTATAACTTATACCAACCAACATAATAACTTGCCTAATTACCCTTACCTGCCTAGTTAACCTAATTAACCTAGTTAAGCCTTTAAATGTCACTTTAAGCTGTATAGAAGTGTCTTAAAAATATCAGGTAAAATATTATTTACTGTCATCATGGAAAGATAAAATAAATCAGTTATTAGATATGAGTTACTAAAACTATTATGATTAGAAATGTGTTGAAGAAATCTGCTCTCCATTAAATAGAAATTGGGGAAAAAATAAACAGGGAGTCTAATAATTCAGGGGGGCTAATAATTCTGACTTCAACTGTGTGTATGTATGTATGTATATATATGTAAATATATATATATATATATATATATATTATACTCAATTAATTTCTTTCCAATATCCTGCAGCCCTAATTTACACATATATTGTTAGGTACTGTAATGATATAAAATCTAGGGTGATTAAACAAATTTAATTCAAACTAACCTACATTTCATTAAAAGTTAAACGGTAAAGATAATAATTAATATATTCATACATTCATTTTCTTTTTGGCTTATTCTCTTTATTAATCAGGGGTCGCCACAGCGGAATGAACCACCAACTTATTTAACATATATTTTACACAGCGGATGCCCATCCAGCCGCAACCCATCACTGGGAAACACCCATACAGTCTTATTCACACACATACACTATGGACAATTTATTTCATCAATTCCCCTATAGCGCATGTGTTTGGACTGTGGGGGAAACTGGAGCACCCGGAGAAAACCCATGCAAACACAAGGAGAACATGCAAACTCCACACAGAAATGCCAACTGGCACAGCTGTGACTCAAACCAGCGATCTTCTTGCCGTAAGACGACAGCGCTGCGTCACCACACCACCCCATGATAAATATATATATATATATATTTTAAATATTAATACAACGATAACCATGATATTTTGATTGCTTATTTTCTGTATTTGTTTGACTCTGGAGAAAACCATAGCACTGTTTATTTCACTTTTATTTTTGCTTAGTTTTATTTATACATGCTTGGAATTGATTATATTTTAAGCAGATGCACTGCATAGAAAAAGACTTGATCATCCCAGTCAATCTAAACAGAGCTAAAACCGATGTGAGTTGGTGGATTCAGTATATCTCAGGTCAGAATAATATAATAATATTAATTGTTTACATTTATATAGCGCTTTTCTGGACACTCAAAGCTCTTTACACATTGGGGGAATCTCCTCATCCACCACCAGTGTGCAGCATCCACCGGCAGACCGCACACCACACACCAGCTGATTGGTGGAGAGGAGACAGAGTGATGAAGCCAATTATGATATGGGGATGGTTAGGAGGCCATGATGGTCAGAGGCCAGTGGGCAAATATGGTCAGGATGCCGGGGTTAAACCCCTACTCTTTTTCGAAGGACATCCTGGAATTTTTCATGACCACCGAGAGTCAGGACTTCGGTTTAACATCTCATCCAAAAGACGAATATGAATA